>NW_007253072.1:462070-492635 GCF_000164805.1 Carlito syrichta
CACTCCAGTCTGGGCAACAGAGTGAGACTCCAACTCAAAAAAAAAACAACAAAAAAAAACCTGAAATCATCATCTTTTTTCCCACAAATATTTTTCCAGACTTTTTTGTCATTCATTCATTCATTCATGTATTAATAACATCGTGGCCTTGAAAAATCAAATAGAAGAGGCAGAATTCTTTTTTTTTGAGTTGGAGTCTGACTCTGTCACCCAGGCTGGAATGCAGTGGCACGCTCATGGCCAATGCAGCCTCGATCTGCTGGGCTCAGGCGATCCTTCCACCTCAGCCTTCCAAGAAGCCGGAACTACAGGCCCACGCCACCATGCCCAGCTAATTATTTTTGATTTGTTGTACAGATGAGGTCTCACCAAGTTGCCCAGGCTGGTCTCAAATCCCCGGGATCAGGCAATCCTCTTGCCTTGGCCTCCCAAAGTGCTGGGATGACAGGCTTGAGCCCCCAGCCAGCCCAGAATTTTTTTTGAAAGACAAAATGTGCATACAGCCTTTCTGGTTCATAAAAGGATGAAGACAGTCTACACGGATATATACAATGCATGAAGAGGGAAGCAGATGAGAACAGGGTAGAGGAAGGGCAAATGCAGAGAGACTGACAGGAGTCAGGGATGAGACCAGTGCAAAAAGCTTTGCACAAAGCCCACACACGTGCTGTGCATGGACCACAACAGGTGTGTCTCTTCATTCTAATTACCTTGAAATCCACACATTGCACAAAGGGATGATGGCTGACTCTTGGTTGTGTGAATTACCTCCTCGAAAGTGACGTTAATGACGTTCAGATTCACCGTCAGGTGAAAACACACGAATCCCTCAAGGAAAATCTACTCCTTCTGTGCCCGAGACAGGAAATCCTCTCAACACGGGCCCTCTGTGACAAACAACGTCCTCAACAGCATCCTTACAAAAAAGCACAGGATGACACTTCACAGGGTGGTTTCTGGCCGCGTCCCAAGAAAGGCCGCGGGCATCCCGCTCCTGCTTCCAAGATGTGCGAGGGAGTCAGTCATCTACAATACGGACGGCTCGGGGCCCCGAGCACGCCGTTCTCTGACTGCGGAGTCCAAGGTCAGACCTGCTTGAAATGAGGTCATCAGAAGAAGCGGCGTTCAGTTCAAACACCACGTGGACTGCACTTCCCCGGGTGGAGGTCTTCCCCCACCACTTTAGCCCTCAGGGACCGGGCTCTCCTTTGCGTGATTTGGCATGTAATGTAAACCACATCATATTGTCCTCAGGTAGGTATATGGGTGTGTGTGTGTGTGTGTGTGTGTGTGTGTGTGTGTGTGATTTAACACCCTCCATGCAGGGACCGCATCTCATCACTTTTTCTTCCCAGTGCCTGTTCCTCTGCTTTGCACCCACCAAGCACTTATGCCCAAGGTAAGCGTATGCTAATAATGATGACAAATGACCCGCTGTTGCTGCTGTTAAGAAAACATTAAGTTAAGCTGTGAGAGGAGGCCCGTATGCCCATGGTCCAGTACTCTGGTCTACACTGCTGGGACACCGTGGCTTCTGCCACACTGGAAGCCCGGGTGTCCACCTTTCACCTCTGCAGTGGGAATTCAGGTCGTCTATGGGGTTGTATCAGGAAAGGGGTGGAAGAGATGGTTCCCGGTGGCCACACTTTGTCACTGCAGTGACTTCCCAGAATAGTGGTGGGAAAGACTGAACTTTCTCTGAACCTTTGACTTTATCACAGAGAACATCTTGCCTCAAGTGCTAGACCGAGGACCTCCTGACCACATGACCATCCAATCTCGATTCTCTCGTTCACAAACGAAACCCACTGGTCTTTACTGTCCAGAAATGAGTCTGGAACAGAATGTAAACACAGTAGGAAACTGTCAGCCTAGGTAGTAAACAAAATGTGATGAAGAGAGAGAAAACCTTGGCGGCCATGATTACACCACGGCACTCTAGCCTGGGCAACAGAGCAAGACCCTGTCTCAAAGAAGGGTGGGGAGGGGGAAGAGAGGGGAAGCGATGGGAGAAGAGGGGAGAACAATTTTGGAGCGAAAGGAATTGACTTTTTGAAGCCTCTGGGAGTGACAGGAGACTGCGAGCTGAGGGAAAAGAAGCCAGAGAGGCGTGAATATCAGCAGAGAACTCCCGGGAAGACATTGGTCAGGAATGGACAGTTAGATGGTGGACACAAAGTCCAGTGGAGAGAATAATTTGGGCAGGGCTGGCTTAACCTCTGACAGGAAAACTGGGGTGATGCATAAACACAAGATACGGGATTTGCCTTTTGCTTTCAACATTTAGGCAAGGAAGTGAATTGAGGGCAGTCACATGTGGGGCTTATGGGGGTGACGTTTTGATGTAATTAATCACATTATGGTTTTGTAATCGCGGGAAACAGTAAGGGTAAGCATTTGCACTCCAAGGGGCTGATGCCTATCAGGTATTCAGATACAGTACTTGGTGGCCGTGGATAATTTTGTCATCAGTTGTAGGAAGCATGAGATTTGTGTTGACAAGGAGGTTTTGGAGTTGAGGAGTGGTTTAAACAGATCTCGTGGCCCAGGCAGCCTCTCCAGGGCATGGGCAGTGGGTTCTTCTGCCCAAGAAGGGGAAGCCCACCCCAATCCACAGTGGCGCACTCCAGAAGGCGAGGCAAGCTCTGGTTCACACTGGATTGTGGATCTGCCACCTTCTTGCTATCTGCTGAAAGGAAGCATCACTGAGGCCCTCAGTCAGGTAACCTGAAGAACTTCCTCCCTAAGATCAGACCAGAGCCTCCTCAAAGAGCCCCAGATGCGTCCACCACATGGCCAAGTCCGTTCCCAATGGGAGAAGCAGCTGGTGACTGCAGTCTCATTAGCCACCCTCTCCAAACCTCTCCCAGAAGCCTGCGTCATTTTCCAGACAAGAACCTGGGGAGGCGGCCATGGCCACACACCCAGACCCAAGAGATTGAGGGTGACACTGTTTCATCACATCGATTCCAATCCACCCCAGATTTTTGTTCCATACAAGGCAATGGGGTACCAGAGGCTTCAGGTTCACGGGGGCGATTATCGGGATTCGGACCCTGGAGCAATGAAGGAAGTGTGGCAACATTTTTATGAGGTTGGGAAACCACGTTCCACCCTCCTTTCTGAAGCTTCCAGGATGTCATTATAAACTCCACTCAACCTCCAAGCTGGGAGGAAGCCTTTTTGCATCACGCTGGACAACACTGCTCTCCTCATTAGAAAATTTTCATCTGTTTTGAGTGGAAATCTGTCCCCTTAGAACCTCCACCCGTTCGTCCTGGTTCTGCCCTCTGGGGTCACACAGCGCACGTCCACCCTTTCCACACTGCAGCCCTCCAGACACCAGAAGAGAACCGTCACTCAGCTGCAAGTCTTTTCCCCAGGAGGTGACACCCTTCCAAGCCCTCCAGGCCTCTGATGACCTGCCAGGTCCCCATTGGGTCCTTCTCCTCTAGAGCCCCCTCTGCCACCCAAAAGTTCTTGTTCTGCAGAACTTCCCTGCATCTGTCACCTAAAAGTTCCTGTTCTGGTTTTCCTGCTGGGCTGGAACACTTTCCAAACATTCCAGAAATTTGCTACGGTCCTGGCAGCCAAACCCACAAAACCCAGTTCCTAACCTCTCGCCAAGCAGCCCAAGAACATGTTCAAGTCATCCTCTGGCTGGCTTGGCCTGCAATAAATCTTGCTGTGGTCCCTGGGCTGAATCGTGAGGTTCTTGGGGTATTGCTTTTGGCCACCCACCCCCGTCCCCCCTGACCCGTCATGGGTTGGTGGGACAGGCCCCACCCTGGTGATGACATTTGCCCTGAGTGTGGAAACCTGACGCTGCAGGCTGCCTTGAGCATCCCGTTACAAGGTCCGAGTGACCAGGCCTGCTTGATGGAAAGTGAGTCAAGTCCAGGGAGATCCATTTGCCTCTGGATTTCCAGCAAAAGTTCCTCGGTAGGGACTAAGCCTCCAGACTCCTGCCCCGGGGTTCGCCGGGGCACCCCACCCCCAGCGCTCCAAGTCCGTTCTGCCTGGCCAGCGAGCTCTCTCTCACCAACCAACCCCACCCTGCTCCAGACAGCAGCCACATTCCCCCACCCCCAGCCCCTGACTGTGCGCCCTCTCTGTGCCCCCACAGCACTGGTTCACACGTCCAACACGGAGCCCGTCACATTCCGCATTGAGATGGGTCTCTATTTGCATGACCTTATGACCCTGCCTCGCTGGGAGCTCCTTGAAAGAAGCCCCTAGGTCTTATTTTTTATTTTTATTTTTTTTGAGTAGGAGTCTCACTGTCGCCCAGACAGGAGTGCAGCGGCCGCTCCCGGCCACCGCAGCCTCGACCTGCTGGGCTCCGGCGATCCTTCGGCCTCAGCCTTCCGAGTAGCCAGAATTACAGACATGCGCTACCACGCCCGGCTGATTTTTTGATTTATTGTAGAGATGAGGTCTCGCTGCCCAGGCGGGTCTGGAACCCGCGGGCTCAGGCCATCCACTCAGCTCAGCCTCCCAAAGGCGCGGGATGACAGGCTGTCTTATTGAGTGTGTCCCCAATTGTAGCACGGAGCCTGCTGCAAGGTAGGTCCTGATGAGAGGCATGTTGGCCTTCCTGTGTCAAGCCCACACACCTCCAAGGAGGAAGGTGGGAAACTGAGCAGCCCTTACTTTGGGTGGGAGTCAGGAGGAGACCCGCACAGCTGTCTGTGTCACCACCTCCATCTTCACAGGGACGACCTGTGGGGGGAGGGAGCTGGGCTGTTCTAAGCATGGGGCCTGTCTGTTCCCTTTCTGGGAGCTCTCCTTCTGCCTGCTCCAGACCCCAGCCCATATCCTGCCGTTTTCACAGAGAAAAATTGGGCAGAAGGGAGCATTTCCCAGTATTTCCCAGGCTGCAGCCCTCAACTTGTGCTCAAATAAACTCTCTACCTATATTAATTAAAGAAAGTTTCTTCTTTCAGTTCAACATCCACTAACGGTTGAAAGAGCAACTGCTGGAGAAGACACTAGGGCTCATCACCACGCCAGGTCGACTTTTGTTCTATTTTTCAGCTCAAGAGACGGCTTGGGGGGACTTTCTCTACATGTAAGATAATCTACATGTAAGATAATCTGATAACACCTGGCTTCTACCTCCCATGTCTGCTCATACCTGACTCATCTTCCCCACCCCCCCTATGAAAAAGGGTATATAAGCTTCTGTACTGCACTGGGATATTGGGTCACCATTCTCCTGAGATTCCCTATGCTATGTGCTTTTAAATAAATTTTATGTCTTTTACCCTATCAAAAAAAAAAAAAAGAAAGAAAGTAGGGGGAGAGCTTGGCAAACCCACCCTATCTACAGTAACTACAAAAGCAGGTTTATCATGACCCCCAAGTGCCTCCCAACTATTTTCAAGCCCCCCCTGCCCAGGACAAAAAGCTAAGACAATGCCCAGTCTGCATGGTGCAGACCCACCCCAGAGGTCCTGGGAGATCCAGTGTAATGTACCCTGTTCCATGATGACACAGGAAGTCAGAAGACACTCCAAGTGACTAGGTCACTACTGCTGGACTCAGCAATTCTACAGCTCCAGGTAACCCCTGCCAGCAACTCCCACAAGAAACTGGCAATGCTGCCGAGGAGCTGGGCCCGGTGAGAAAGACCAGCTGGCATTTTTTCTCCATGGTTTCCGTGGGGACAAGGGCAGTGGGAACGAAAAGCCGAGTGTCCAGGTCTCCCTTTCTCATCTCGAAAGGCCGGGAAGGAAAAGGCCTGCTCTTACCTGCTAAGATGAAGATCCCCACGAGAATCAGAAAGACCAGCAGGTAGAGCCCCAGGACAGCATGCTTCAGGGCCGATAGGGAGCCCAGGTGGGTACAGCAGCCGCCCGCCCGCCGTTTGGGGCATGGACCTGGACAATAAGGGTGAGAGGAAGAAGGAAAAAAGCTACTTGAAAACCCCAGCGTCATTTTTTCTCTTTGGTCTCATCTCTTCTTGATGCACACAGATGTTCATATAGAACTTCTCACACCCCTTCTGTACATCTGTAATGCAGTCACCTTGATGGGGAGCTTTCCAGAACCATCACCAGATGTTCTGCCATCAGCTCTCCTCTCACCCTCCGCATTCATGACCAAGTCAGACAGGCATATCCACAGTTCAGGGGGTCACACAAACCACCCTCCTTGAGCCAGAAAAACGTCGAAATAGGCTCGGATATGTGTTCTTCACGAAGCATCATTGTCCCATGTGATCCAGGGAACACGGAGAGAATTGAAAACAGGAGTTGCAAACTCAACCTGCTACAGGGGCTGGGAAGGGCTGAGAATGAACAAAATGGGTCAGCGGGACCGTGGGGACACCAACAGTACATGTGCACTCTGGAAGAGGCTGCCCCCAGGCATGAGGCTCTGGTATTGCCAGACCTTGGATTTTCAAGACATCTCCCTATTTTTAAGTTTTGCAATTAATTCAGCAAACACAAGACACTGGGAACATAAACAAAACACATTTGCAAGCCAGTTCTGGCCACTCTTGCAACCTTGGGTTTAGATTTACTGGAAGGCACAGCAACCTTATTTTATGAAACTACACGAGACTCCCCAGCTTCCGCCCTAAATGGAATGTTGAAATAGAGTCGCTGTAGTGGTCTTATGGGCCACATAAACCAACCTTTTTGGTTTACAGACAAAAAACGTCAAATATGCTGGGAGCAGTGGCCTACTGCTATGATCCCAACACTTTGGGAGGCCAAGGCAGGAGGACTGCTTGGGCCCAAGAGTTTGAGACGTGCCTGGGCAACATAGTGAGACCTGTCCCTACAAAAAAATTTTGTAGATTAGCTGGATGTGGCAGTGCATGCCTGTAGTCTCAGCTACTCAAGAGACTGAGGTAGGAGGATTTCCTGACTTCAGGAGGTTGAGGCTACGGTGAACCATGATTGTGTCATTGCACTCCAGCCTGGATGACACAGCGAGACCCCAACTCAAAAAAAAAAAGTCAAATGTTAGTGGCAAACTCTGCGGTAGGACCTAGGTAATCTTTCAGCTGAATTTTGTCCTGCTCAGAATACGTGAGCAGTACCCAGGAGACTTATTCACCTCCCCCGGCTCTGTCAACCGAAAGCGGGAAGTAAGGGCTGCTCTCCACCATGAAGCCCTGCAGGACATGGAAGAATTTCTGGAGGACATCTTTTCAAAATATGCTTATTCCCCACCTCCTGGCCCCCAATTTGGAGAGGGTCACTAACTGTCTCGAAAAAGGCTGGCAGAAAATGTCTTGAAAGAGATGGTGTCATGCTTGCAATTCCTTGTTGGCGTTCATTTGCAAGGAGGTTCTTCAAGGACTACGCCTTACCTCTCAGGTATATCGTGGCTACCTCCTTAGCCTCAGGAGGTTTCGTCACCCTGAGAAAAATGGCGGTGACTATGGACACCTTAGGACTCACACAGCCCTGGTACCCCAGAGGTATTGTTATATAAGGAACATTTTCCCACCCACTTACTCCATTTGATGGCAAATGCTGCTGTTCAAACAGCTAAGTTGAACTGTTACATAATATTTCCATCAAACACTGGGTACTGCGTGGAGCCAGTTGTCAAGAAATACAAATTCAATGACCAGTCTCATTGCTCACTAAATGACAGCAAATTGTGAAGAGTTCACCTGTTTAGCTGCTGAGACTTGAATACAGCCCATCTTTCTAAGCCACTCTAAAACTTTTCTGGAATTTTTCATCCCTTTCCACTGGAATCTACAACCAGTTTTGATCCTAAACGTGTAGGTTCCTGGTAGCATTTCTTTTTTCTTTTTTTCTGCTGAGCGACCCTAACTGTCTGGTTGCAACTTACCAAGGAAAAATCTACTCCCTTCAAGAGTCAGAATGGAGCTGAGTATGGTGGCTCACGCTTGTAATCCCAGTATTTTAGGAGGTGGAGGTGAGAGGATTGCCTGAGCCCTGGGTTCGAGACCAGCCTGGGCAACATGGTGAGACTTCGTTTCTACAATAAATCAAAAACTTAGCCAGGCATGGTGGCACACACCTGTAGTTCCAGTTACTTGGAAGACTGAAACAGAAGGATCGCCTGAGCCCAGCAGGTTTAGGCGAGAGGATTGCCTGAGCTCTGGGTTCGAGACCAGCTTGGGCAACGTGGTGAGCCCTCGCCTCTACAATAAATAAAAAAAATTACCCAGGCATGATGGCGCACACCTGTAGTTCCAGCTACTTGGACGGCTGAAGCGGAAGGATCGCCTGAGCCCAGCAGGTTGAGGCTGTGGTGGCTGTGAGTGTGCCACTGCACTCCAGCCTGAGCAACAAAGTGAGACTCCGACTCAAAAAAAAAGAGTCTGAGTGGCAGGTATAGCACTGTGTAACATTATACAAATATCAGTATTCATTCTCATGATGGTGGTTCCAGCCCTTTTGCTCTGAGATCTGCTTTTTCAGCCTCATGGCCGAATAGAGGAGGAAGATGACACGGCCATCAACACAGTTAACTTGAATTTTGCCTTTGTCATTTGCAAGTGTCTTGCTAGCTCACTGTGGGTGATGGTCAAATTGCAATAATATTGCTCTATTCTTTCCCCATGGAAAAAGTATTTCCCATATCGTCTGTCTGAGACTTCTATTTAATAGCGAGCACCTTCCTGTGACAAGTGTTCACCAACCGACACATAGAACATAGACCTTCCTAGGAGAGAGCTTAGTTCTTTCAGCAGGACTTGGTTACTTTGTACATTCAACCAAATCTATTTTAAATAGAACATAATAAGGGTTTCAAATAGAGATTTTCCACAAATGGTTAGACAAGCAGAACATGAATGGTCTGGTCGGATGCTTAGAGAATGGGATTGCAAGGGAAAGAGGCAGTTGAAGAGAAAGACAGTTACTAAGGCTGCCCAAAACACATTTATTGACGTTTTTCCCCCAAGGTGGCAGCAGCAGATTATCTGGGCAAACTACTCAAACTATTTAGGTTTAGTGGAAGATTAAAAGCCCTCCAAAATGATGGGATCAGTAAAGCCAGGGCAAAAAGTACGCTTACATTTTTTTGCTAAAAATAATGATAATAAAAAGAAATGGGCTATCAAGCTATGAAAAGACACAGAGAAATCTTAATTACTAAGTGAAAGAAGCCAATCTGAAAGGCTACATGCAGTAGGATTCCAACTATGTGGCATTCTGGGGAAAAAAAAAAAACAGGACCATGGAGACAGCAAAATGATCAGTGGTTGCCAGGGGTTAGTGGGGAGGGCGGGATGAACAGGGAGAACATGGGATTTTTAGGGCAATAAAAATACCCTGCATGATATTGTCATGGTGGATCCAGGTCATTATACAGTTGTGCAAACGCACAGAACGTCCAATAGCAAGAGTGACCCCTAACATGAATGATGGACTCTGGATGGCAATGATGTGTCGATGTAGGTTCACTGTAACAAAAGCACCCTTCTGGTGGGGGACATTGGTGGCAGGGGGCAGGCTGTGCGTGTGGGATGTGGGGGCTAGCGGATTTGTGGGAACTCTTTGTACTTTCTTTTTCACTTTCTTTTTTATTCTGAGTCAGACTCTTACTCTGTTGCCCAGGCTGGACCTGCTGGGCTCTGGTGATCCTTCTGCCTCGGTCTTCCAAGTAGATGAAACTACAGGCATGTGGCACCACACTCAACTAATTTTTAAATTTATTATAGAGACGAGGTCTCGCCGAATTGCCTAGGCTGGTCTCGAACCCCTGGGCTCAGGCAATCCTCTCACCTCCGCCTCCCAAAGTACTGAGATTTCAGGTGTAAGCTACTGCACTTAGCTATACTTTCTATTTAATTTTGCTGTCAACCTAAAACTGCTCTAAATAATATATAGTCTGTTAAAAATAAAAGTAGAGACTGACTTGGTGATAGAGGATATGTACTGAACCCCCACCATCGATCACGCTGCTCTGTTGCCGCCTGTAAGATGGCTGCCATGATCCCGGCCCTCTATGTAATCAATCCCCTTCCACACTGTACCAGGGTTGGTTTGTGTGTCCAATAGACTATGGCAGAAATGATGGTGTGTCCCTTCTGAGAGGAGACAGAAGACACTGCAGTTTCCTTCTTTCTTGCTCTTTCTCTCTCTTGGAACCTTCGTTTGAGGGAAAGCCAGCTGCCATGTCACGAACACCCTTGGGGAGGCTCATGGGGTGTGGACCTGAGGCCTGCAGCCAACAGCCACGTGGGGAAGCCTGGAAGCAGATCGCCCCGCCCAGTCCAGCCTTCAGATGATGGCCCCCTGGCTGATAGCGTGACTACAACCTCATGAGAGAACCCAAGCCAGAACTACCCCGCTCAACTGCTCCCAGATTCCTCCCAGATTCCATCATATATCTTAGGTTTATGTATAGGTTTGTAGCATTTGTTTTTGGCGTGGCGACACTGGGGGGTGGGGAGTTGGTTTATCATTTGTCATTTGGAATGGCAGTGTTGTGCTTGTGAATACACCTAGCATTTTCCAGATTTGAAGAAAGTTAGTGCTATTTGTGGGCTACAGAAGATGGAGTGTCAAGTGGAAAAAAGCCTGAACACTTCTGACACAGTCGTCTGTTTGTGTTTAATAGAGGAGTAAAGGCCATGGAGGCGGCTTGAAATATTTGTGAGCTGTACGTGGAGAATGCCATTAGGGAAAACACAGCGAGGAAACAGTTTTGTCTTTTCGAAGAGGACCACTTTGACCTGAGTGATTCTCCATGTTCAGGGAGACCATCGGCCTTTGATGAAAACCATTTAAATGCTTTAATCTACCACAATCCATGTCAGTCAACCCGAGAATTGGCACATGTGATGAAACTGTGGCCAGTCAACCATTGTGCGACATTTACATTCCACAGGCAAGCGAAAAATGCTGCGAACTCAGGCAGCCATCCAATCTATAACACATTTTTGTAAAAAATTTTGATCTGAAAAATTCAACCAAATCTTGACTTTCCTTGCACACCGAAGGTGCTATGTGAGAAATACCTTTTGACTTGTTTCATGTTGCTAAGTTTTGGGGCAATTTGTTACACAGCAATAGATAACTAAGGCACTTACGGCGGACACTGGGAAACGCAAAGATAGTAAGCTGTGTGAGGGGGAGACTTTGCTAGCGACATTCGCTTCCAACTTAGGGGACACCGAGAAAATATTTGTTCAGCGAAATATTAGGATAGGGCCACTGCCCTTCATATGCTCCCATGGGAGGAGAAGACGACACAGGAAAGGGTAACTAAGATATAGGGAAGAAGAAAGTAGATGTGGAAAGGGGTTACAGCTCAGGTAGAGTGCTACACGCATCGGTGGTGATTCTTTCTGGGCTGGGAGTAGTCTCAGAGTCTGCATGGAGGAGGCAGCAATTTGGCAGGGCTTGGAGGACAGGCGTTTCTAGATGGGATGATCTCTGTTCTCTCTCTCTTTGGCTTATTGTCCAATGAACAGACATTATACATTTGAAAACAGTGACTTTGAGGAAACTTTCCTCCTCCATGTGAGAACAGAAAAAGCTATTGGTTGTTAACCTCGTTGTTGTCTGTAGACAGGCACACAATGGGGAAAAGGATTAATGACAAGGACAACCGTGACCACCAACCCAAATTCTTCCAAGTTCTGAGAGAATCGCCGGGAAGGTTTTTCCATCCAGAAGTGAGGGGAGTCTCTCGAGATCAGGAAGTCAAGGGAAGGGGACTCAGAAGGGTGAGGCCGGGGGCTCCAAGTCAATAAATAGAAACTAACAAATAAATGCAAAGTAGCAGGCACGGTGGCACACAACTGTACTTTGAGAGGCCGAGATGGGAGGATCACTTGAACCCAGGAGTTCGAGACCAGCCTAGGCAACACAGTGGAGACCTCGTCACTACGAAAAATTAGCCGGGTGTGGTGGCACACACCCCTAGTCCCAGGAAGTCAGGAGGCTGAGGTGGAAGGGTCGCCTGAGCCCAGGAGGTCGAGGCTATGGTGAGCCATGTCATGACACTGCGCTCCAGCCTGGGTGACAGAATGAGACTCTGACTCTCTATTTTAGATCTGCTTCTCCCTGGGGCTCAAGGCTATAGTGATCACGCCACTGTACTCTAACCTGGGCGACAGAGGCAGACCCTGTCTCTAAAATTAAAAAAAAAATGAATACTAAAGAAAGTTCTAGAAAGTAGTATGTTGAGAATGAAGTGCCACGGAGAGGAACCACATGAGAAACTTGTACACGTGTCTTGCACTGTCCTCATTACGTACAATGAGGCTGTTGCGTCTCTGGGTCCCCCGCAAGTCTCCAGGGCAAGTGTGTTTCCCCATCAGTCAGCATACATAGTGCTAGCCAGCAGCAGAGCAAACACATGTGAATGACAGTTATTTTTGTTGCCAAGACCATCTCTTACATTTGCCATAATTATGCAAATGATTGGCACCTTCCAGTTGGCTGGAAAAATGTGTTTTTTTAGCACAATTTTGGTCTGAACAAATAAACAAAGCTCGTGTTTGCTTGCATATCCAGGACTGCTGATTGCCACGCTGTGCCCACGCAGGTAGACCGTGGGAGGGAGTCATCGGACCTGAACAGACAGGTTTGATGGTCCTGGCTGAGCACCAACATCACACGTGGAGCTTCTTAGTCACTCGGAGGCCTGACCCCCTCCCCGCCTGGGTGTTCGCCTTGTGATTCAGTGATGAAATCACAGATCTACTGCCCAGAGGTCGCAGTTCTGGAGTAAAGCATTTGTCATAGCCACAGAGAATGTGAAGACACATTCTTGGAAAGTAAATGAGAAGTCTTAACTATTATAAAGCTCGATTTATGGGGGGGGTTCTTCGATTTCTTTTTAATAGGGCATTTAAAGTGGAGTTTATCTCAAACAACTTTAGTACTCCCTGAGGTTAAAACTGTCAAGAGCTTCTTCTAATCATGGGAACAGGAATACCCTCAAATAGTTTTTGCTCAAATATTGATGCTGGTGGTAGGGAGGTTTTTGACTGCAAAGATGAAAGGAAAGTTTATATAGAAACCACTCACCCCCGGAGAGTGGATCAGAGGATGAGGAGGGAGAGGAGCCCTCAGTGGCAGTGCCATGTGTGCTGGGAGCCTTGAGCCTCTGGAACTCGGTTTCCCAGTGGAAGGCAGGTGGCATTCCTCATCCCCCTTCAGGCTCTATGGAGGCAGATTCAGCGCCTGCCTCTGTTATGCATTGACATGAGACCACATTCTGGGTAATTCCTATCATCAATCTGTCCTTCCCTTGAAAACCTAATATTTCAATTTCTTAATCATAATTTTAGAGCATTTTGGGAACTCTGCAGTTATTTTCTTCCCATTTAAAAACAATATGGGGGCCAGGTGTGGTGGCTCACGCCTATAATCCTAGCACTTTGGGAGGCTGAGGTAAGAGGATTGCCTGAGTCCACGGGTTTGAGACCAGCCTGGGCAACTTGGCGAGACCTCATCTCTATAAGAAATTAAGAAAAATTAACCACCACAGATGTGTGGTGGCACATGTCTGTAGTTCCAGCTACTTGGAAGGCTGAAGAGGAAGGATCGCCTGAGCCCAGCAGGTTGAGGCTGCGGTGGCCGCGAGCATGCCACTGCCCTCCAGGTGGGAGAGGGGACTCCGGCCTCCAGGTGACTTGAAACTCCGCATGTGACGTGATGCTGGTGCTCAGTCAGGAGCTGAGTGTCGGGTGCTCACATCTGTAATCCCAGCACTTTGGGAGTCCCAGATGAGAGTTCGAGACCAGCCTAAGCAAAACAGAAAGACCTACAAAAAAACCTTTAAAAAACAGCTGGGTGTGGGACATCCACTTGCAGTCCCAGCTACTCTGGAGGCTGAGGCAGAAGGATCGCCGAAGCCCAGGAGGTGGAGGCTGTGGTAAGCCGTGATCATGCCACTGCACTCCAGCCTGGGTGACAGAGTAAGACCCCAACTCTAAATAAGTAAATATTAAAAATAAAAGGAAGACGCACAAACTGCCTCTGATAAAAATGGGTATAAATAATTTCCAAAGAAACTGGCTCTAAACAACACTAGAAAAACAGGATGCAATGATTCAGTTGTCACCTACTTGAGTTTTAACAGCAAACAGTCGGTCATTTTCCTTTTGTTCTCTTTAGTCCCACAGCTCATCAAAGCAGGTGGAGATTGGGTTTTACTGCGGGGTGGGACCTCGGCGCTCAGCCCATCCAAGCTCCTCATGAAACCCACCCAAGTCTGACTTCATGGTAACCAGCCTTGTCCTCCTCACTCTGGCTACTCATCACACACTCTTCGTGTAATAGGGAACCCCAAGTAGCCTCTGTCTTCGAGGTTGCTACCAGCTTCTGGCTTTAATGGGACCTCCTTAAAGGAAGGTGTGAGGCAGGGACACAGTCATGGAAAGCCGCCCACCCAGAGCTCCACTTGGAGTTCCAGTGGATCCAGGTAAAGACGTCTCAGTTGACTTTTTTTTTTTTTTTTGAGTAGGAGTCTCACTCTGTCGCCCAGACTGGAGTGCCATGGCCGCTTCTGGCCACCGCAGCCTCGACCTGCTGGGCTCCGGCGATCCTTCCGCCTCAGCCTTTCGAGTAGCCGGAATCACAGGCATGCGCTACCACGCCCGGCTGATTTTTTTTTGTATTGTAGAGATGAGGTCTTGCCAAGTTGCCCAGGTGGGTCTTGAATCCGCGGGCTCAGGTAATCTACTCACCTCAGCCTCCCAAAGGCGAGGGATTACAGGCTGAGCTTCCGAGCCCGGCTTGGGAGGGTCTTGAACAACTGTGATCATGTGAAATACACATTTGGTCTTCATCCCAAATTCTGGAAAAAAATCCCCACCTAAAATGCTTGTGATAAGAGTTTTTTTTGTATACTAATGGAGATGACTGGTGTCTGGGGGCCCTTGGATAGCCTCAGGTTGGGGCTGGTCACCAGAAGGACCCAGGCAGGATTAAGGGGTTGAGACTTTCAACCCCTTCCTCGACCTCTGAGAGAAAAAAAGGGCTAAGGTTGGGTTGATCCCCAATGGCCAGTGATTTAACCAGTCATTCCTACATACTGAAGTGTATAAAAACCCAAAAGGACTGGGTTTAGAGGGCTTCCAAATAGCTGAACACATGGAGGCTCCCAGAGGGTGGCAGCGACAAAGGGGTTAGACACTCCGGGCCTCTCCTCTCACACCTCGCCCTGTATGTCTCTTCCACTGGGCTGCTCATCTGTGTTATTTGTGATATTCTTTATAATAAACCTATACGTGTAAGTAAAGTGTTTCCCTAAGTTCTATGAGCTACTCTAGCAATGAATCCCAAGGGGAAGGTTGTGGGAACCCCAGTTTACAGCCACACCTGTGCTTGTGACTGGCATCTGAAGGGGTGGGGTGGTTTGCAGGATCGAGTCCTCAACCTGTGAGATCCTTACACCATTTCCAGAGAGACAGTGACAAAATGGAATTGAATTAGAGAATAACCAGCTGGTGTCCACTGTATAATTGGCTGCAGAAGTGGCTATTGGTGGGTAGAAATCCCCACACATTTTGGTGACCAGTGCCGTCTGTGTGGTTATTTTGTTTTTGAAACAAGGTCTTGCTCTGTCACCCAGGCTAGAATTCAGTGGCACAATCAGCTCACTGCAGCCTCAAACTCCTGGGCTTGGCTTCCCTAGTAGCTGGGGCTCTAGGCTTGTGCAAGCATGCCTGGCAAATTCCTTTTAAGTTTTTTGTAGAGACGGGGGACTCACTATCTTGCCCTGGCTGGTCTTGAACTCCTGGCCTTCAGTGATTCTCCCCACCTTGGCCTTCCAAAGTGCTGGGATTATAAGCGTGAGCTACCTCATCCAGCCCTCCGTTGACAGTTGAATGAGAAAACAGGAAAAACTCTGTTTTCGTTTTTGTTTTTCTCCCATCTCCAGAACAACCAACTGGGGTATCGTGAACACTGATCATTTCTGCCCTGCTGGATCCCAGATCTGAGTCCTTGGGGCAGACAGCCCAGTGAGAGCACTGGAGAAAGAGTCGAGTCTTGCATGGACTCAGAGGAGTCTGAGCCTTTCACACCCATTTCTAAGGGAGGGAGGGTGGGCGGAGGGACAGCCCAAGCTAATTCCATTTAGATTTCACGATGACCTAGTACAGTTTCTCTTAGTACTTCCAGAAACATCTTGCAATTTTGTCACTTCCCCATAATGTTTGTTATTTTTCTCAGCCCCTGTCGATTTCCCAAGCTACTCTGCATGAAAGTTCTTGAAAACAATCAAAGGCTTGTATGCTTGTTTTCAGGAAGGGACGCTAGCTGGTGTGCATCTCCTTTTGCAGTTGGGCTGAGGGGTGGAGAGGAAGAGGGGAGGCGGAAGGAGCAGACCATCAAGGTGAGCTGCCTGGTCACAGAGAGGGCCTGGGAGCCCCCCAGGAAGACTAAGCAGGTCCTGGGGCTCGTGGAAGATACAACTTCATGCCCCAAATGGACAGTGCACAGATCGGAATAAGTGCTGTTTCAACACAGAGAGACCCAGACAGCCGCGGGCTTGGGGTTCTGCTTAAATTCGGGCCAAAAGACCCTTTTCCTATTGAGTGGCCCTGGATCCTTGTCAAAAAGACTTCCAGTTCCTCTTCTGGCTCCTTGTCAAAGGCAGTAAATCACTTGAAGATGCTTGCAAGGTGGAAGCCAGAGCTCGGTTATTTCCACTGCTAAATCCCTATTCTTTCTAGAATGCGAGTGCAACCTCCCTCCCATCTCATTTGCTTTGGTTTGATGAGCTGGTTTCTCCTCTGGGCAGGAATGGATAAGTTTAACACTGCTGTCTGTAATCCTGTGCCTTGGGAGGCTGAGGTGAGTGGATTGCCTGAGCCCGCGGGTTTGAGACCCGCCTGGAAAACTTGGTGAGACCTCATCTCTACAATAAATTTAAAAATTAGCCGGGCGTGGTAGCGCACACCTGTAATTCCAGCTCCTTGGAAGGCTGAGGCGGAAGGATCACCGGAGCCCAGCAGGTCGAGGCCACTGCCCTCTAGTCTGGGCGACAGAGTGAGACTTCAACTCAAAAAACAAAAACACAAAAACAAAAACAAAAAAACACTGCTGTCTCACTCTTCCAATTCCCACCACCAGTGGAGATGGAAGGGCCAGTGCGTGTCTGTCTGGAAAGGCTGAGATCCCAGGTCCAGGCCCTGCCACTTGTAGGGGACTGAGCAGGACGTGTCCCTGAAACCTCCAGCTCTCTGCTGCATCTGCACAAAAAGCAGAGCTGGCCACGCCACCAAAGGAAGTCCCAGATCTGGGCAAAGACAGATGGGCCTGTCACCTAGTGAGGCCTGGAACCAATAGTTACCATGTAGAGTGTTGTTGGGAAATTGTGGCCAATGATGGCATAGCTAATAACAGAATCGCACCCCAAAAATGGTTAGCAAAAACACAAACTTGTCAAGGGTCTGTCCCCAGAGGCAGGGTCTGTGTCTGAGTCATCTCTGTGTCCCACAGGTCCTGGCATACAGCAGGTGCTCAATTAGTGCCTCTTGACTGTGACTAATAAACAACCCAAATTTAACAGACACTCCAAGCTATGGGGTTTGTCTGTTTGTACCCTGTCTAGGCTTTTGTAATAGCCGTTTTTTTCTAGTTTCCGAATTGGATGTTTTAACACCTGGGGCCTTGCTGACTGTGGAGAGACTGCCCCTCCCAGGGCCAATCAATTTCTAGAAAGAATAAAGGACCCACATTTGGCTCTTGCTCCCCCTGTCTCCTGACACTCCCACCCCCCGACCCCCACCACTAGGGCTTCCCTGTGTACCCCCATCCGCTTGCATGGCCTTCCCCCTCCTCTTGGGACCTGTGAGTAACAAACTATCTCTTCAGTGATAGCTGTCTCCTGATTGGTTGGCCAAACCACACCTGAATAATAATCAAATCAAAGTTTTAAAACAGCTTTGGGCCGGGCATGGTGGCTCAGTCTTTAATCCCAGCACTCTGGGAGGCTGAGGCAAGAGAATTGCCTGAGCCCAGGGGTTCGAGACCAGCCTGGGCAACTTGGTGAGACCTTGTCTAGACAATAAATCACAAAAACTAGCCAGGCGTGGTGGCGTGTGTCTGTAGTTCCAGTTACTTAGAAGGCTGAGGCGGAAAGATTGCCAGAGCCCAGCAGGTCGAGGCTGCGGTGGCCGGGAGCATGCCACTGCACCCCAGCCTGGTCTACAAGAGTGACACTCCAACTCAAAACAAACAACAACACAACAAAACCAGCTTTGGAACCTCCAATGACATAGCACAACAGAATAACAGCGGCTACTTTCCAAGCACCTACTTGAGGCTGACACCTTGAGATACGTCCATTCTAAGCAGAACACAGTTGTGAAGATGGATCTTATTATCCCCACTTTGCCATGATAAAGTGGCGTCTTGGAGGTCAGCTGATTTGCCCAGTGTAAGTGGCGGAGCTGGAATTTTTTAGCCTTGCAGAAAGGAAGAAACGTGAGGTCGAGAGAAGAAAAGATGGTGTGGTGAGGACAGGGAAGTCAGGGGAAGCAGTGTGACACGGACAGTGAATCTGTCCTCTCAGCAACCACTTCTTGAGCATGGGGTGATGGATAAATGACCTGACTTCTAGAGTCCATCCCTCCCTGGTCCATTTAGTCCAGCCCCAAAACGGGCAGCTCCCTCTCCTCAAGGCAACCAGTCCCCAGACCAATGACTCAAGAATCCTGGAGAGTAATGTCACTTCGGGCACCTCCAGGGAGAACCCTTGGCTGTCTGTTTTATTTCCAAGCCAAGGACTGCAGCCAGGAAGCTCAGATAGGGAACATCCTCCTCTTAACTATTCAATTTCCCTTTGTATCCAGGGGTTGTTGTGTTTCTGGGCTTCCTCGAGTGATAGAGTTTTATCCCCTGTTCCAAAAGGGTTCATTCTCTCTTAGAATCTGGGACCTACTCTGGCTACAAATAAGACTTTTGAGCTTTGAAAACATATGTAGAAAAAGAGTAGTGAAAATAGTCAGTTTAGTTTCTTTCTTTCTTTCTTTCTTTTTTGAGGTGGAGTCTCACTCCGTTGCCCAGGCTGGAGAGCAGTGGCACGCTCATGGCCACCCCACCTTCAACCTGCTGGGCTCAGGTGGCTCTTCCACCTCAGCCTTCCATGTAGCTGGAACTACAGGCACATGCTACCAGGCCCAGCTCATTTTTTTATTTATTGTAGAGACGAGGTCTCGCCATGTTGCCTGGGCTGGTTTCGAACTCATGGGCTCAGGCAATCCTCTCATCTTGGCCTCCCAAAGTGCTGGGATTAGGCTTGAGTCACTGCACCCGGCCTAGTTTCTGATCACAGAATATAACTACCGAGAGTCATTCACAGAAGAGCAGAAGAAGTGCACCCCCAACAAGTCAAGGCTACCAGAGACCCGGTGGGCCTCTGTGAGGTCTTCTCATGCCTGCCATCTGGCAAGATAAGACCCCTCTTGCCTATTGCCTTTCAGACCTTTTTAGGAACTCCTAACATAAATCTGCATGTTAAGATAACCTCCCCTGAATACCCTGAAGATGCTTAAAATACTTAAGATGTTACATTACCTTTTAATAGACACCTGGAGGTCCAGGTTGGGGAGTGGTCCTAACTTTGGAGGGAAGAAATGATACTCCTAGCTGGGTGTGGTGGCTCAAACCTGTAATCCCAGAACTTTGGGAGGTCGAGGCCAGAGGATTGCCTGCACCCAGGGACTCGAGACCAGCCTGGGCAACTTGGCGAGACCTTGTCTCTATAATAAATAAAAAATTTAGCTGGGAGTGGTGACACACGCCTGTAATCCCAGCTACTTGGAAGGATGAGGTGGATGGATTACCTGAACCCAGCAGGTTGAAGCTATGGTGGCCGTGAGCGTGCCACTGCACTCCAGCCTGGGTGACAGAGTGAGACTCCAACTCAAAAAAAAAAGAAAAGAAAAGAAATGGTACTCCTACATTTGCCAGCATATACTGAGATCCCAAAAGGGACCTGGGAACCAAGAAACAAAGATAAAACACACTAGCAAGGGGACAAGGCCCAGCTCACTTTAATTCAAGGACAAATTGTGATGTTCCTTTCAAAGACCCTTTCAAGAGTGATCAGTGCTCCCCTTATCAACGTGTAGGGGCCAGGCGCGGTGGCTCAGCCTGTCATCCCAGAACTTTGGGAGGCTAAAGTGATTGGAATGCTTGAACCCGCAGGTTCAAGACCAGCCTGGGCAACTTGGCAAGACGTCATCTCTACAATAAATCAAAAATTAGCCAGGCGTGGTGGTACATGCCTGTAGTTCTGGCTACTTGGAAGGCTGAGGCAGAAGTTTCACCGGAGCCCAGCAGGTCGAGGCTGCGGTGGCCGGGAGCACGCCACTGCACTCCAGCCTGGGCGATGGAGTGAGACTCCGACTCAAAATAAAATAAAATGAAATAAAAATATCAACATATAGGGAGAACAGACGTGAACCACGATGGTGCCTGCACACCAGGAGGTGCTGACGTCCAGGAAGCTCGTCCTCAGTTTCTCCTTGCCTGCATTAGCGCTTTTCCATCCACTCTGCCCATCGGATTGCTGCCACCTGACCTTCCTGGTCTTTTCTCTAGACTGTCCTCTCTTCTTGGTCCTCTTCCAACTATGATGTCCCCTCAGATGATGGAAGCTAATCCAGACTGAGGCACCAGGAGGGGAGGCCAGAGCCATCCTCTCCTCCTAGCCTCCTCTCAACACAGACTTGTAAACACAGACTCTCAACACTGACCTGCTTCTGCCCACTGTGACCATCTTAGGTTATCTTGACTTGAACTGAGCCTCAGGCCAGAGAGCAGGAAGTGGGTGGCAAGCCCAGGAAGACAGCAGGGAGAGGCAGGCTCAGGACACGGTGCAAAATGCCGGGGTCATCATGCCCACCTGCAACCAGCACGGCTCTGTGGCTGGATCTTATTGCCAACCAGCAACCACGTCTGCAGGGTGGGGCCTGGGTGAGCCTACACTTCCAGACCGCCTCTTCACAGATGTGCTGAGACCCTCTAAAACCTTTGGCTGATTATGCCATGTGGGCATTAGACTCCAGGCCAGAAGGCCTGTGGAGGGCTGGGGCATTTCTCTGACCGAAGTCTGCTAGTGACCCAGGCTTCCCCCAGAAGCCATGGAAGACTCTGTCATTGTGCTCTTGTCCAAACCCACTTGAACTTATAGCTACTTCCTGTCAGCAGGACCTCTTAGAATAGTTCATCCTGCCTGTCCCCTGAATCTAGCATTTGTCCCCATAGCCCTACCCTCATGGCCCAGGACGGTTCCACCTCTTATACCTTAAATGCCAAGAATCCGCTCTCTGGCCACTGCCAGGTGTCCTCCCACGTCTCCTAAGCCCTCACTACCAATTGCACACACACCCCCAGGCCTGGCACCCAAGGAAACAGAGTTGAGCTGTGAGGATGGGCTGGGTTTGAAGGACCAGGCTCTACCCCTCATTAGATGGGTGACCTTGGACAATCACCTTCACCTAAGACTTCATCTCCTTGCCAATAAACGGGGAGTGATGATATATGAGGGGCGGTTCCAAAGAATGGGGTTATTTTTCAGATGGCGAGCTCCTTGTAGCACGGGCTTCCCCTACTAGGTAAGTGTCCTAGAAACCCATTGTCTTCAGTGTACCAGCTAGCATTGTGGTAAGAAGCTGTGTTCGGCTTTGGTGAATTTTTGTTTTTAGAAAGTCTTTCAACTTGTTCGCCCATTTCATGATGGGTGATTTGCAAGTGTACCTGCCCACACCACGCTGGGTGTTCCTCAGTGTTTGACCAAAAACAGCTTGAGCTCCGTGCACCACCCTCCCTATTCGCTTTTTTGTTTCTCCAGATGAAAAAAATCCTCAAAGGGAAATGTTTGCTGATGTGAAACAAAAAAACAGCAGAAGCATTAACAGGCATCCAAATTGGCAAATTCAAAAACTGTTTTGAGCAGTGGAATAAACATCCCGACAGGTGTATTGCATCAAACAGAGAGCACTTGGAAGGTGACTGACGTTTAAAAGTGCAAGAATACACCCTTTTTTAATAAATAAATTCCAGGTTTTTGGGGGTCCCCCCTTATATACTGAGGTTGAATGCAGACAACTTATGGAAGTTCTTGCCTTGTGTGCTATCAAAGAAAGCCACTGGATTACCATCATTTCTAATGGACTCCGCTACCCTCCCCCAGTATCCCATGGCCTCCCCCAGCCTCCCTGGCCTCCTCGCCTCCACAAGAGCCAAAATGAGCTCTAGAGTCCCAAAACCCCAGGACAAAGCCAACCCTCCCCTCAGCCCACATGCCACTGTGGTGGGGCAGGGGTGGGATGCCCCAGGACTTTGGGTGCTCCTGGCAAGACCCCTCCCACAAACCTCACAAGCTCACCATCGTTTTCTGCCCTGAGCTCAACCAGCAGACTCACCTCACTGAGTTCTCAGCTCTGTCTCAGTTAGGGCTGCTGTAGGAAGCACCCTCGATAAGGGCGGCTTATAAACAACAGAAACATGTCACTCACCGTTCTGGAAGCCCAAGGTCAAGGTACCAGCAGGCCTGCTGTCTGGGGAGGGCCTGTTTCCTGGTTCACAGATGCCCGTCTCGTGTGTCCTCACATGGTGTCAGACGGCAAGGCAGCTCTCTGGGGCCCCTTTTGTAAGGGCACTAATCCCACCCATCAGGGCTCCACCCTCATGACCTAATCACCTCCCGGAAGCATCACTTGGGGGGGTCAGGATTTCAGCATCCAAATGGGGAGAAGACACGTTCAGTTGATTGCACCTACAGAAACCCTAGGATCCCCCCCAAGACCCTTTAATACCCACCATCACACCCAAACATCCTCCTTTGACCTCATCTCCCTTTCTAACTTCCAAAACTGTCCCTCTGTGGCCCCTGGACCTCCTGCCGGTGACGCATAAAATCTTTCTATTCCCTCAACCTCTGCTCTGAACACTTATTTCCTGTTCGAAATGAGACCTGACTCTCCTCTCTGCCTGCCTGACACTGTCGGGTGAAGACTTTTCTCTCCTCATTCTCCTCATCCAACCCTCCTTCAGATGCAGTAGATGTGTGTGTGTGCGCGCGCACACGTGTGTGTGGTTTTTTTTTTTGAGTTGGAGTCTCACTCTGTCACCCAGGCTGGAGTGTAGCGGCACACTCACAGCCACCGCAGCCTCGACGACCTGCTGGGCTCCGGCGATCCTTCCGCCTCAGCCTTCCAAGCAGCCGGAATTACAGGCACGTGCCCCCACGCCCGACTAATTTTTTGATTTATTGTAGAGATGAGGTCTTGTCAAGTTGCCCAGGCCGGTCTCAAACCCATGGGCTCACTTCAGTCTCCCAAAGTGCTGGGGTCATAGGAGAGAGCCACTGTGCCCGGCCCAGGTGTGCTTCTGTTTGCTCCCAGGGCTATTTCTAGAACTTTCAGCCTCCTTCCTAAAAACCCCCAGCTTGGGCTCCCTTCTCACAAGACTGTGATTCGCCTCGTGGCTAAGGGCTGCCTGCTCATCTGGCCCTTCTCCAGGCCGCTGTTGCGGCCCTGGCTCTCTCTCCATTTCCTGTTACGGCTCTTCCCAGCCACCTCTCTTCTCTTGGTTCAACCTCCCCTGCCTTGGTCTCCCACTTGGAGTACTGGAAATGTGTCGGGCCCATGCAGAGAAGGGCCCAAAATGTAAAAGATGCAGCCAGGCATGGTGGCATGCGCCCGTAGTTCCAGCTACTCGGGAGGCTGAGGCAAAAGGATTTCCTGAGCACAGGAGATTGAGACTTTGGTGAGCCACGAACATGCTACTGCACTCCAGCCTGGGGGACAGAGTGAGATTTAGACTAAACAATGATAATAGTAATAATAATAATAATAATAATAATAAAATAATGTTAGAGGCACACCAGATTTTGAGGACTCAGCATGAGGAAAAGAACCATAAATTTCTGAATAATGCTTACAGCAATTACATGTCAAAGCAATCACGTGTCAAAATGATAATATTTTTGATATAGCAGGTTCACTAAAATATAACATTGTATTGCAGTTAGTTTACCTGTTTGTTTCACCTCTTAGGTGTCTGCTGAGAAACATAAACTTGCATATGAGGATCACATTACATTTCTGTTAGATTCTGTTGCTTGAGAGCAGCTTTTCACCAATCATTGAAACATTTCCTTTCTTTCTTTCTTTTTGAAGAGACAAGATCTCCCTCTGTTGCCCAGGCTAGAGTGCAGTGGTGCAATCATAGCTTGCTGCAGCCTCCAACTCCTGTGCTCAAGCGATACTCCTGCTTCAGCCTTCCAAGTAGCTAGGACTACAGGTGTGTGCCCAATTATTATTTTATTCTTTTTTTTTGCAGAGACGAGGTCTCACCATGTTGCAGGCTGACCTTGAACTCCCCCCGCCTTGGCCCTCTAACGTACTGGGATTACAGGCATGAGTTATCATGCCTGGCCTGCAGAACCTTTCTTAATCCCAAATTCAAATGTTCCCCTTTCTAAGCACCATCTCCCACCAGGTCTCTGACTGTGAGGTGTCCCCACCTTCCTAGGACCCACAGGCGGTGCCTCCTACTACCTTTCCACCGTCTCGTGTCCCCTCATGTCACTGCTTCCCCCTTTCTTTGACTTCCACGCCCCGATGCGTATTATCAAGTCTCCGCACACCCTCAGAGCTCCCCCGTCCCTCCTTCGCTTTCCTGCACGCACATGGTGAAACTTAACCCTGGTCAGGTGGAACACTCAGCAGCTCTGGACTTCCATCCACACAGCTGAGGCCGCTGGAAAAAAGAACAGCACGTCCCCGCCCACCAAGGGCAGCCGGGCTGATATCAACTCAGCACCCTGAGACCCAGAGGACCCTGGGCTGTCCGCGGGCTCCCACCCTTCCTCCGTCCCTTTGCGCTCTCCCCACCCACCCTCCTTCATCCTCAGCTTCCTCTTTGGCAGAGAAAACAGAAGCAGTGATTAGAGCCACACAGGCAAGGCGAGGGAGAAGCAGACAAGCCGAAGGGACGAAACGATCCTCATACCAGGATCTCACATTCTGGAGTCCTTGATGCACACAGATTCCGATGGATTCAAGGTGAAATAGCTCACAGAGACCTTGCCAAAAGCATAGAAGCCCATGCGATCGGCATCTTATCTCTTACAGGGGGCTGAGGTTTGCTCATGGTTTCACAGCAAACACATGGCAGAGCTGGACCCAGCCTGCCCGGCTCCAGAGTCCATGCTTCTTAGCACCGTGCGCTGCCACCCCCACGACAGAGAAGGCAAGACTGTTCAGGACTTTCAGCCTGGACTCAGGTGCCTGAGTGGGTGTGTGCCAGCCACATGGTCCACAGCCCGGGTTTCCTGCCCCGCCCCTGGCTCATCTTTAGATAACTTTGCACTTGAGCCAGCCTTGTGCTGGTCTGCAGCTAGGGCAAAGCTAAAATAGAACTCAGCAGCCTGGACAACACTGAGAGACCTTGTCTCTACAAAAAAATCAAAACGATTAGCCAGGCGAGGTGGCGCATGCCTGCAGACCCAGCTACTCAGGAGGCTGAGGTGGGAAGATCACCTGAGCCCAGATCGAGGCTGCAGTGAGCCGTGAATGTGCCGCAGCACACCAGCCTGGGCGACAGTATGAGACTCCGACTCAAAAATAAAAATGCTAGAAGTCAGGTGCCCCGTCTTGTGCTCCGTGCACTCCTTCCTACACAGCACTGCCAGGGTCCCTGAACATATTTTGTTGACAGGTGAAGGAATGAATGAATGAATGAGTGAATGGGCAGGGGAGTAGAGGCCAGGAACCCTGGGAGCAAGGTCTGTGGGTGGGAGAAAGGGCTGATACGTGGAAGAACATGCTCTGGTCACTCCGCACCTCTCTACTCGGGGTGTTGCCCACCTGCCTACCAGGGCTGTCCCTCCCCGCCGGTCTCCTCCAAGCCAGAGCACTCCAGAGTGTGCCAGGCTAGTGGGACAGACCGGTGGTGGCCCCCCAGACTCTCCTCACTGCCCCCACTCCCTGGGGTAATGCCACATAGGGGACAGCATCGTCAGGGGCTGGGACTTGGGCAAAGGCAGGGCGAGAAGGCTCTGGCTTGTGGCCAACTGTGTGGGAAGGAACGCTTTATGCATCTATGCCGCTTTCTTTCTTCCCCATGCCTCCTGGAGACCTCAGCTTCCACACTAGGACAAGGAAACGCACCCTTCAAACCCGTGCCAACCGGGCTGATTTAAACTTGGCACCACAAGACCCAGGGGGCCCTGGGCTAGAGCCAAGTGCCTCCAATCAGGATGGAGAAAGGAGAGGCTCATACACACCACAGAACCAGGAACTCTCAGGACCAGGATATTTCTTTTCTTTTTTTTCTTGAGTCAGGGTCTTGCTCTGTTGCCCAGCTGGAGTGCAGTAGCACGATCACGGCTCACTGCAGCTTTGGCCTCCTAGGCTCAAGCAATCCTTCTGTCTCAGCCTCCCAAGTAGCTGGGTCTACAGGCACACGCCACTACACCTGACTAACTTTTGTTTTTGGTAGAGACTAACTATTCCTATGTGGCTCAGACTGGTCTCGAACTCCTGGGCTCAAGTGATTCTCCCACCTTGGCCTCCCAAAGTGCTGAGATTACAGGCATGAGCCACCAGGCCCAGTAGGGCCAGAATATTTCTTACAGATGCTAATATTTCAGAAATAAGACTAAAAGAACTTGCTCAATTTCCCGGAGTATCCAGTCCTCATGAAATGTCCACTAACCAAAACTCTTTCTTTAGCAGAAGGCAGGGATCAGCCTTAAACAATCTCCAGACCAGGGGTCCCCGAAGAGGGGCATGGGTGTCCCCGGGAGACCCTGGGTGACAGCAGCTGCTCCCCACCTCCTCATCTCTCTCTTTGTTTCTTCCCTACTTTCCCAAGCTTTTGCTCCCAAAAGTGCAGGGAGGTAAAAAAACGCAGATCGAGGGCCGACTGTGGGCAAGGTGCTTTACACAGGCTCTATCGCTTAATCCTCTCACAATACCTATGAGGTTAGTAACATTAT
The DNA here is from genome assembly GCF_000164805.1 of Carlito syrichta. Classification (NCBI taxonomy): domain Eukaryota; kingdom Metazoa; phylum Chordata; class Mammalia; order Primates; family Tarsiidae; genus Carlito; species Carlito syrichta. The sequence goes on from NW_007253072.1 coordinate 488,996, forward strand.
TCTCGTTTTTCAGAAGAGCACACTAAAGATTATGGGATCAGAGCCCTGGCAGAAGCAGATGGAGACTCAGGTTAGGAGACTTCACAGGGCTGAATAAAGGGAGTGTGTCAAAAGTGTGACCCACAGGGACAGAGCAGCATCCTAGGCTGTCACCACTCGTGGGCCCAAAGGGTCAGGAATTGTAGCAGTTATCGGAACCTGGAAGAAAAAAGTCCACATACAGATGGGAGCTTGCGAGGAGTGTGGCCCTCGGTGGAGGGACAGGGCTAGCCCAAGATGACCCCACAGGGGAATAAGTACTCCAGCCTCCCTGTCTTCCTTCTACCCGTTTCCTGCAGGAGCTTCCCAGTGGCCAAATTCAATGAGGCAGAGGCAGAAATGGTGGCAAGTGGAAGTGGGGGTAAACAGAAGGCCCCCCCTGCACCGAGCCTGAGTTAACGCGTCCAACGTCATACAGCTAGTGTGTGGTCTATGGACTGAAGCCCAGGCCTGGCACATGGCAGCCTCTAAGCTCTTTCCCCCTCATCAAGTTGTGCCCACCTTGCGAAAAAACTGCCCACGGGGCAAGAGAGACCCCGTGCCGGCCTGGCCACCGGCTCCCCCAGTGACCACAGACTTACCCAACCGGTGCTTTGCTCTCTGCTCTTGGCAGGGACAAATCCCTGAGTGGGCTGCAGCTCTGAACAAGTTAACAGCCCCACCCTGCTGCTCCAGTGCCTGACTGTCCAACCTGTAGAGGGGGTGACCCTCCCTGCCACCGTCCTGGGAAATCCACTCCCATCCCGGGCAGCCCTCAGCCGAGCCAAACGAACCAGGGAGATTTGGCGGGTGAGAAGGTAGTGGCCGAGCTCCCCTAGGAGAATAATTTCATTTTATGGGGGAAGGAACACAGGCACGGGGATCCCAGGCCTGGCTAGGCGAGCGCCTGGCTGCAGGCGTCCGGCCGCCGCCAGGAACATGTGCAACTCATTATAGCCGGGGTCCCAGTCGCGGCCACGGATGACGCCACGAGGGGCGGGGATGGGGCCTGGGGCGGGCGAGCAGGGCTGCAGTATTTTTCTGACACTAACACCTCTCTCTGGCCCTTGGAAAGCGCCTCGGAGGAGCCAGGCCCGGCCAGACCCCACCCGCCCCCAGCCCAGCCGGCCCCTCCGCCTCCTGGCGCCAGACTGGAGAGGCCCTGCCTGCACCATGGGGAAATCAAGGCGGGAAAGGGGCGGGGAGAGGGGAGGCGGGAGGGGCGGGAGCGGAGGCAGGCCCGCCGGCCCCGGGGGATTTCTGTTCAGAGGGCAGAGTGAGTGGACGCCCTCAACTCTGGGCCAAAGAGCCTTCGCGGTCCCTTGTGGGAGGGGTCCTTCTGGGCGGTTCCAGCCAAGCAGGTGGGCCCTCCCGCCCAGGAGGCAGGCGGCGAGGCGGTCGGGTCTCTCCCCTTTCTTTTTGTTTTCTTATTTTTTTGAGTTGGGTCTCACTCTGTCGCCCAGACCGGAGTGCAGTGGCCGCTCCCGGCCACCGCAGCCTCGACCCGCTGGGCTCCGGCGATCCTTCCGCCTCAGCCTTCCGAGTAGCCGGAATTACAGGCGCGCGCTACCACGCCCGGCTGATTTTTTGATTTATTGTAGAGAGGAGGTCTCGCTGCCCAGGTGGGTCTCGAACCCGAGGGTTCAGGCAAGCCACTCACCTCAGCCTCCTAAAGGCGCGGGATTACAGGCTGAGCCACCGAGCCTGGCTTGGGTCTCTCCCCTTTCTGGGGGCTTTCCCATCAACAGCGTCTCCAGGGAGGAAGGAGGCTGATTCCCGGAGATGGGCCCGCAAGGCCAGCGGGGGAGGGAGACCCCCAAGGCATCGAGGTGCAGGGGTCACGGCACAGGGGCCTTGGAGGCTGTGGGGAGGGGTCGGGCAGGGTGGCCCCGCTGGGAGGGAACACCAGCGCGCCTGGTACTCCCTCCCCTCCCCTTCTCACCAGGTAAGGGAAAAGGGAAGGAAGAGGGCAGGGAGAGGAGAGGAGAAAAGAGAACAAGCAACGAATCCGGTGAAGAAGGAGAGTGGTGGCCCCAGGAGCCACTCTGCTTGGGGTGGGTCCCCTGCTGTGGGCTGGGGAAGTGCCTGGGGAGAAGCCCCCAGCCCCACTCCTCTTCCCACAGGTCGGCTCCGCCACAGCACGAGGCTGCAGCCCTCCCTCCATCTCCCCTCCTGCTGTTCTCACCTGCACTTCTGCCACCAAAGGAAACGTCTTTCACGCTCTGGAGTTTCAGCCCAACCCCACAAAAGAGGGACTTTTCAGGGCCTCCCAGGAGTGCTGCCTTGTCCCTGGGTGCTGCCTGTAACTTGAAGACCTTGTTCTTGTCTCTAGGGTGGCTGGATGGGTGGGGGGCAAGGGTGAACCGGTGAAGGTCAGTGCCCCGGGGAGACCCTCAGGCCTGCTGGCTGGGCAAGTGTCTTTTTTATTTTTTTTTGAGTTGGAGTCTCACTCTGTCGACCAGCCGGAGTGCTGTGGCACGCTCCCGGCCACCGCAGCCTCAACCTGCGGGGCTCCGGCGATCCTTCCGCCTCAGCCTTCCAAGTAGCTGGACCTGAAGGCACGCGCCACCTTGCCCGGCTAGTTTTTTGATTTATTGCAGAGAGGAGGTCTTGCCATGTTGCCCAGGCTGGTCTCGGATCCCTGAGCTCAGGCAAACCTCTCACCTCGGTCTCCCAAAGCGCTGGGATTATAGATGTGAGTCACTGTGCCCAACCTGCAAGTATCTCTTGGGGGGGTGCCCCCAAGCTCAGGTCCAAGTCGCACCCCTGAATTTAGCTCTCCTAGGCATAGGGCAGGTTCTGCATTCTAATTCCCACATGCTCTCTGTTGGCTCGGAATCCAGAGACGTGGGGATTCCTCCTCTGTGCCATCAGCCCAGCACTGCAGAATCTCCATCCTAGAAAGAAACCTGCATTCTAGGAAGCAAGACTCCAGCTCTGCCACTAACTACCGAGCAACCAACCGTTACAAAGATTTCCCCAAGCACCTGCCCCTACCAGGTCGCGGGAGAATTCCAAAAAGAGCAAAACGCCTTCCGGACTTGGGTACCTTACAGTCTAGCGAGGAGGAAAACCACGCTCAGCCATGTCAGAGCTCACCCCAACCCAGCAGGGACACCGGGGAGCCTTTCGAGATGAGGATGCTGAGGCCCAGTGGGAGCCTGCCCTGGGGAAGCAGGGGAGCAGGGTGGGTAGGGAGGGTGAGGACCACCCCAGGAGAGGGCACAGAAGCAGGGAGGCAGACGGACCCTATGGATGCATCGATGAGGCTGAGGGTAGAGGCTGCGACCTCCGTAGCTCAGAGAGGTGCTGCAGGACATGACCTCCAACCCCAGGGCTTGCACCCTGACATCCTGAAGGCCCCACCTGCATTAAGGCCTGAGCCACCCCTTCATGTTGGGGCTGTTTTTTGCAAACTGCTTCTCCTGACCCCAACATCCCCGTGGCCGACCTCCAGCAACAGGAAGTGCTGTCTCTCTCCTCTGCCCCTGCCTCTGACCCCACAGGCAAAGCAGGGATCCTGTAAGAGACTCGGCATTCCTCCTAGGGCTGCACACTTCACTTCAAAGCCGGGCTTGGTGGCTCAGCCTGTAATCCCGTGCCTTTGGGAGGCTGAGGTGAG
>NW_007253072.1:492905-498132 GCF_000164805.1 Carlito syrichta
TGCACTCCAGTCTGGGCGACGGAGTGAGACTCCAACTCAAAAATAAATAAATAAATAAAGGGTTCTTGGTGTGGCCCTGACCTAGATTCAGAGGTGCCAACTCTCCCTCCCTTTCTTCATCTCTCTCTGTCTCTCTCTTTCTTTCTCTTTCTTTCTTCCTTTCTTCCTTTATTTCTTTCTGTTGGAGTCTCTTGCCCAGGTTGGAATGCAGTGGCCACTCCCGGCCACCGCAGCTTCGACCTGCTGGCCTCCGGTGATCCTTCCGCCTCAGCCTTCCAAGGAGCCGGAACTACAGGCGCGCACTACCACACCCAGCTAAATTTTGATTTATTGTAGAGACGAGGTCTTGCCAAGTTGCCCGGGCGGGTCTCGAACCCCACGGGCTCAGGCAACCCACCCGCCTCAGCCTCCCAAAGTGCTGGGATGAGAGGCTGAGCCCCTGAGCCCGCCCGTCTCTTTCCACCCTCTTCCTCCTCCCCTGTGAAACTGCGGAGATGTGGGTCAAAGAGGCAGCAAAGTCCTGCAGAGGCAGAGCAAATCTGGCTTGAACGTCTCCAAGTCAGGCTCATCGTTTTCCTCCCAGAAGTGAAAGGGAAATGGAGAAAACATCAACTCAGAAACCCACCAGCTTTTTTTTTTTTTGAGTTGGAGTCTCACTCTGCCGCCCAGACTGGAGTGCAGCGGCCACTCCCGGCCACCGCAGCCTCGACCTACTGGGCTCCGGCGATCCCTCCACCTCAACCTTCCGAGTAGCCGTAATTACAGGCATGCGCTACCATGCCCGGCTGATTTTTTGATTTATTATAGAGATGAGGTCTCACCTGCCCAGGTGGGTCTCGAACCCACGGGCCCAGGCAATCCACTCACCTCAGCCTCCCAAAGGCGCGGGAGGACAGGCTGAGCCACCGAGCCCGGCCCCACCAGCTTTTTAAGCCACTCGGCACGCCACTCTGTCTGGCCCCTCACAGCCCCGCCCCTCTACCTGGTAGCCAGGAAGGGAGAAGGGGATGACACAGAGAATTCGGAAATATAAAGTAAGGTTCAGAGGTATCTGTTTTGCCACCTTTAAGTTTCAAGGACCTCTCTTTTGACTCCCTCATCCGTCCATTCATTTATTCACTCATTCATTCAGCACACGCCTAGTGAGCACCTGCTGTGTGCTGGGTTGGGGAGACATCAATGAACCAAACACGGATGCCTGTCCTGGCCCAGCCCACATACATTCTTGCCCAAGACGATGAACTTGGGTTTTGTGTCCAAAAGCTGCTAGTACCCGTCCCTGCATCTTCTCTTCACAGTGTTTTCCAGTCTTCCAGGCCTTTTTCCAGAAAGCCCTCCACCTCCTTGACTTCCATCCTCACACCTGTTTTAACCTTCTTTATATTTTTGGGCAGTTGTTCCCATGCCCGCCCCTTCCACGGGATCTTAAGCCTTGAGAGGGCAAAGACTGGTTGCATTTCCCTTTGGACCAACCCACAGTCGGGCATGTTGTGTGTCCTCAGAACATTTGGACTGGAGGGGGAAAAGACACAAGGTGACAGTCCACCGGTGCAGGCCGGGCAGGTGCGTCGGTCAGGAGCACAGATCTCCCTGTCTGCTCTGCCTGCCAAGGTCCTCCCTGCTCTGCCTCTCTGAACCACCCCCTTTCCTACACGCAGTGCCTTGAGGGAGAAAAGCCAGGGTTGTTGCAAGAGGTGGAGTCCCTGCTCTTCTTCTTTTTATTTATTTTTGAGCTGAGAGTCTTGCTCTGTTGCTCCGGCTGGAGCAGAGTGCCACCATCACAGCTCACCACAGCCTTGACCTCCTGGACAGGAGTTCCGCCTGCCTCAGCCTCCTAAACAACTGGGTCTACAGGCACGTGCCACCATGCCCAGCTAAAATTTGTTAGAAATTTTTTTTGTAGAGGTGACGTCTTGCTATGTTGTCCAGGCTGGTCTCGAACTCCTGGCCTCAAGCAATCCTTCCTTCTTGACTTCTCAAAGTGCTTGGATTACAGGTGTGAGCTACTGTGCCAGTTTTAATTTTTCAAAAATGATTTTTGGGGGCTTTGTTGTTTGTTTGTTTGAGGTGGGAGATCTCATGTTGCCCAGGCTGGGCTCGAACTCCTGGCCTCAAGCAATCCTTCCTTCTTGACTTCTCAAAGTGCTTGGATTACAGGTGTGAGCTACTGTGCCAGTTTTAATTTTTCAAAAATGATTTTTGGGGGCTTTGTTGTTTGTTTGTTTGAGGTGGGAGATCTCATGTTGCCCAGGCTGGGCTCAAACTCCCGGCCTCAAGCAAGCCTCCTGCCTCAGCCTCCTAAAGTGCTGAGATTGCAGGTGTGAGCCATCACGCCTGGCCTCTCTTGAGTAATTTCAAGAGGCTGATGGAGTGGAGCTAAATAAGATATGGTGCTCAAGGGAAACCTTGACCTAAGGCCTGTCTCTGCTGGGCCAGAACCCTTAGAAAGACTCTTCTGTAAGCCATATCCAATTCCCCTCTGAAGCAGGGGCAATGCTCTCCTTTCCGACATGTGCTGCAATGAGGAGTGTATTTGGGCCCAAGCATTCATTAGGCACCTACTGAGTGCCAAGCTCTGTGCTGGGTGCACAAGAATTAGGCTTCTGGAAAAGTGCTCTGGGCTCTTCCTAAGGGAAGTTGCATGTTGGGGGTCTCCAGAGTTTTAGCAAATAACCAGCCCCCAGGATGCAGGGCTTTGGGGGGTCACTGGTACGGAGACCCCCTCCTGTGGCACGTCCAGGGGACTCCCACCCAGGGGAAGACGAGCACCTTGGAGACATGCTTCACATCAGATGCTCTGGGAAGTGAATGAGAGGCTCCTCCCTCCCATGAGGGGGTCTGGTTTGGTTCAGGTGCCCTTGTTTGACCCTAGCCTCAGCCTCTCGTCTCTTCTCTCCTGAGGGCCGTCCTAGGGGTCAGGAGACTCAGTGCTGGAACCTCTCTATGACGGACGAGCTGTGTGACCCTTAATGCTCTCCTGGGCCTCAACCAGCCCATCTGCAAAATGGGTTCACCTTGTTGCTCGTACAAGTGTGTTGAGATGTATGAATGAGAAAACTCACGCACTAGCAGCCGGGAGGTCGCCCGGGACAATGCCAAGGTGGGGTGGGGGTCAGGGCACCCTCCCCACCCTCGGCCAGATCTTGCACCCCAAGACAGAGCGGAAGCACTCACCATCCTCACACAGGTTCAGTTTGGACAGGCTCCTGCCGTCGAAGGACTCCTCGAGCATGGAGCTGGTGTCGCAGTCGCTGACGGTGTGCAGGTACATGGCTTTGTTCTCCATCACGCCCTGCCGCTGCAGGGAGGGGAGAGGGGAGGAGAGAGACAGAGGATCAGTCCCAGGTGGAAACAGAAATGCGTGGACAGAACAAAGCGCCCAGTCTGTGACCCTGAGCCTGGCCACGGGACCCTCGTCGCCAGGACCTGGTTGCCGTCCTCCAGGTGCTTGGGGTCCTGGTCCCCGTACCCTCCATCTTCCCTGGTGTCCTTGGGCCTTTCTGATCATGGGATCTGTCTCTTCCTTTCGACAACTCTTGGTGGGGCTGGAGTCCTGAGCTGAGGCCACTGTGAGTCACGCTGGGTGGGGCTTGGAGGCGGGGACCCTGCTGACCCACAGAGGGACCAGGAAGCCGTTTCTGAGCTGGCCAGAGAGACTCAAGCCGCTCTTCTGTTTTGGAAACGACGGGGATTAGACACCACGGGGCATTGAGAGGGGTGCAGAGACCCCAGCCAAGCAGCCGAGGAGTCAGAACTGCTCCCAGACCCCCCATTGGTGTGGTCAGAAGGGGCTTGGCTCAGAGGGACCCCAGCGGGGGTGGTGGAGCTTGGGGAGCAAGCGGCCTCTGCGGGGATCCCCAGACACGGGCAGCTTTAGGCCAGGGAAGGGCTCCTGTCTAGATGGTCCCTGAGGCTGACTCCCTGGGCCTTGGGTCACCCCACAGTGTTCCCAGAATATACCCATTGATTAGGAAAATCCTGTGCTCCTTGAGGTGAAACGGCCCAGCCACACAGCAGTGTGTACAACACGACCCATTTTTGCAATATAGACACATGTAACACATATGTAAATGTGTAAACGGATGGGAAAAGCTGTTCTCGGAGCTGTTACGGGGGACTCCGGGCAAGGAATGTATTTCAAGAAATGTATTTCAGCTAGAGGGGGTTGTGGGGATTTTGTATTTCTTTTTGCTTCCAGATTTTCTGGGCTTTCTATGATGAATCTGTTTTGTTTTGTTTTTTTTGAGTCGTTTTTTTTTCACTCTGTCGCCCAGACTGGAGTGCAGTGGCCACTCCCAGCCACCCCAGCCTCGACCTGCTGGGCTCTGGTGATCCTTCCACCTCAGCCTTCCAAGTAGCTGGAACTACAGGCGCGTGCTACCACACCCAGCTAAATTTTTGATTTATTGTGGAGATGAGGTCTCATCAAGTTGCCCAGGTGAGTCTTGAACCCACGGGCTCAGGCGATCCACTCGCCTCGGCCTCCCAAAGTGCTGGGATGACAGACTGAGCCACTGAGCCCGGCCTGATTTTATTTTTTATTATTTATTTTATTTTAGAGTTGGGATCTCACTCTGTTGACCAGGCCAGAGAGCAGTGGTATAATCACAGCTCACTGCAGCCTCGGCCTTCTGAGCTCAAGCAATTCTCCTGCCTCACCTTCCCAAGTAGCTGAGACTAGGTGTGCGCCACCACGCCCGGCCAATCTTTTGATTGTTTTTTCATAGAGATGAGGCCTCTCTATGTTGCTCAGGCTGGTCTCAAACTCTTGAGCTCAGCAATTCTCCCGTCTCAGCCTCCCAAAGTGCCAGGATTACAGGCGTGAGCCACCACGCCTGGCCGCAGCGCACTTACGGGCATCAAATACTTGGTAGTGCTTTTCTTACATACACGTTCAGTGAGTTTACAAATTACTCTCTCCTTCGAGATTCCGGTCATGAATTTATCCTGCCCTTGGTTCCTGATGCTCTTTAACTATTGGACATTGAACCCCGAACAGTCATTTTTTAAACGAACACTTTGGAAGAGAAAAGCCCCCGTGAGACGGCTCCCAGGTCCAGCACGGAGCAAAGTCAGCCCTGCCACCCCGGGGCCCCCGGAGGAGATATGCGGGGTGGCGGACGGCCCTGGGGACGGGGATAGTGATGGAGCGGGGAGGCTGGCTGGTGGCTCAGCCAGGCAGAACAAAACCTGAGTCCCCTACTTTTTTTTTTTTTTTTTTTTTTTG
>NW_007253072.1:498152-505872 GCF_000164805.1 Carlito syrichta
CCAGGCGGGTCTCGAACCCACGGGCTCAGGCAATCCACTCACCTCAGCCTCTCAAAGGCGCGGGATTACAGGCTGAGCCACCGAGCCCGGCTGTGAGTCCCCTACTTTTGAGAGCTGAACTTGGTCTCCAGGGCCCCCTGACGCTAGGGCCGAGAAGAGGCGGGAGTGACCGATGGCGGGACGACTGTCCTTCTGGGACCCAGGAGGGCGGAGGGCCCGCTCTCAGGTCTTCTCCACATCCGCTGCGCGGGACACACAGGCCCACGCCCCGTCCGATGCTCCCGGTGGGAGACACGGACCGGGGGGTGGTCGGAAACCCTGCCAGGATCTCTCCTCCCCACCGCAGACACCACCCATCCCGGCTTCCCTGGGCTGCAGCGGCGTCCAGTTCGCCGGTCCCTCCGCCCCGCAGGGGCCTCTAGGTGGGGCCGCGGGCAGCTGGCCACTGCTCAGCTGCAGGGGACCCTCCCTCTCCTTCGCGAGCGCGTGTGGGCGCCCTCCCTCTGGCTCGCTCCTGGGGCGCGCGAAGCAGGAGTCCCGTGTCCCTTCTGCCCGAGAGAGCCCTGCCTCTGCCAAGGGCAACAGCCTCTGCCGCCCGGAGGCCACCCAGAGCCGGCCGGGCCGCCCTTGCACAGCGGAGGTGGCCCCACCCCGGCCACCTCCACCTTCCTGCCCTCCTGGGCCGCTCCTGGGCTGGAGCCGGAATGCGCGGCTGGAACGTGTCTGCAGGGCGGCCTCCTCCCCCTCCGCCCCACCCCTCAGCTGGTCCGAGCCGGAGCCCAGGGCAGCCGCTGGGGAGGAGGCCGGGGCGGCCGGGCCAGATGTGGGAGAGGCGGACTTGGAAAGGCGCAGTCGACTGGGCTGATGTTGGTCACTGGGGAGGGAAGCCTGCGCGCGCTCTGTCTGTGCAGGTTTCGGGGGGGCCGTTTTTCTTTCGGGGGGCAGACCTTCGGACCCTCAGATCCTCGGTCTTCGTGCCTTGGGACCAAGTCTGTGCTCTCGGAAAAGAAGCCATTGAGGGGCGTGTGGAGAGGACAGTGCACACCCCCGGGGCCGGCACACCACCCACCGGGTCGGGGCCAAGGCCCTCTGGGATGCTCCTTCCAGGAGCACAGGGAGGGGGCAGGGAGGAGCCACGCCCCTCCCATCACTCCCATTTGAGAGGTTGGCCAACAGAGACCAAACAAACAAGAAGCAACGGGTGTTAGCACAGGGAGAGGCCCCACTTGGGGCACCGGCTCAGCCTCTGGGAAGCCCTTGCGAGCCCCTTTCGGCGGCCACCCTGGGTGAAGGCGGTCACACCTCCGGGGGCCAGCCAACGTACCCCCAGCCGGTGGGGACCCTGGGCTGAGGCGAGCCGGTGAGAGCTGGAAGGGGCTGGGGCCATGTGGGCTGGGTGTGTAAGTCACGGGGACCCATGGATGAAGCCAGGGAGCGTGGACCTCGACATTGAGTGTCTCCTCACTACGGAGGGACACTCTCCCTACTGACCTAAGAGGGGGCGTTGTGACTCGCTCCCGGGCGAGTTTTCCCAAGGCACAGAGAAAGGCAGGTTAGGGAACACGGATCTGGCTCCAGAGTCTGCCTTCAGAGCTGGAAAAGCCCTCGGCCAGCTGGACTCCCTCTCCCCTGGAGGCTCCCTGCCGGCCTGTGGGGAGCCCAGAGGCTGCCATCCTGGCTCCTGCACATGGGTCACTTGGGAACTGGACCCGGTCAGCTGACCTCATCCAGCCTCGGGTGCATCACCTCTAAGGTGGGACCGTCCCTCTATGCTGGCCGCCGGGGGTCAGGCGGGCCTCCCGTGAGACCCCACCCGGGGAAGGGCTTTACGGGCAAGGTCTCCTGGGGGGCCGGTGGCAGAGTCCGAGAGAACCAGCAGCCCCGGCATCTTCTGACCCTGCCACACAGCCAGGCCGGGGGCTCTCTGGGCTCCCACGGCCTCCCCGCTGTCTCGCCAGTCCCGGAAACAAAGACGCTTGGGGTTCCCTTTGCAGAAGGCAACGGCGATGCCGCCCAGGGCTGAAATCTGGACCCTGACTCTCAGAGTCCTCTGGGCACCAGAAGGACTCAATTGAGTCCTCCTGCCGAGAGGGGGAGGGGGCGTAAGCCTCGCTAGCTGCTCCCAAGACGGTGTCTGTGGGTTCCAGCATCTGACCCTGAAGGGCTCACGGCTTTACCTGGGATCGCCTCTTTCTAAACTCATCAAAACCAAGGAAAAATCACTAAGAACATGTCCCTCTTCAGAGAGGGAACCGAGAAGGAGGTTTTGAACATTTTCCTCCTGCGACTGTACTTCGTTAAGCTAAATCATTCCCCAAAGTTGAGGAGATACAGATGTTTTCTACATAACCCCTCCCTGCATCTGCCCCCCACTGGGCCTGTGCATACACACACACACACACACACACACACACACACACACACACACACACACACCGACGGGAGCTGCCACCTGTACCATCACTCCTGAAGAGGCTCGAGCCGTGACATGAGTCAGGCAGAGCTGCCACCAAGGCAGTGGCTCACCTCTGGCGCCCCACTGCAGGCTCACACTCCAGCCCAGGCAGCTGGATGAGGGCCCGGAGGGTGTCCCCGGGCTCCGCCAGCTGGGACCTTCCCACCTGAGCAGGTGCCCCTGGGGTCTTCATCCTGAAGATTCCTAAATTTGGTACTGGCGTCCGGCACACCCCAGTCTCTTCCGGCCGCCTTGGGGACCCCAAGCCCAGGAGACAGGACAGGGTCAGCACCGAGACTCACCTGAATGTCCCTGGCTGAGGCTTCAGAGCCCGTCTTCTCAGTTCCCGGCATTGCCCATGGTGACCCGAGAGCTGGCTGCCACCACACCGAGACCCAGGCAGCCGCTCGGAGCGTGTCCCCACGGCCAGCCAAGTCCAGGCGGAGTCATAGAAAGATGGGGTCGGGCCGCCCAGGGACTCGTCTCACGGCAGGACCGGGGGAGGACACTTCTGCAGGAGGACCAGGCCAGGAGGCAGCAGGCAGCCTCGTGGCAGAGTGAGGGGGCTCTCTGCCTGGGAGACCCCGAGTCGGAGTCTGCGCCTGGCAGTGCCCCGTGGTGATGCCCCCGTCCCGGGCAGCGATCCGTCGGGGGACGCTCTGAGGAGGCACCGGCCGCTCGGCTAGGGACCGCCTGGGATGGGAACTGACTGCAGCTGCTCTGGCGGCTGGCTGGTCCTTATAAAATAAAGTTCGTGGAGCACTGCGGAGGCCCCCGCCGTGGGGCCCGGGACTCGGCCCCCCTCTTGTGACCAATCCCAGCATTGCAGCCCCGCGCGGGAACGCCCGCCCTCCCGCCCGGAGCGGCACCCATGACCTTGGCCTCGGGACTCCCCGTGCCTGTTCTAAAGGCCCCACTCTGAGCACTTTTTGGCTCCTTCTGGGGGAATGGCAGCTAGACCTGGCTTACGAGCCACGCGAGAAAGCCAGCCTCGTGAATTTATTTACAGGACAGAGCTGGCATGGCTCAATTCATTCACACTTGGCCTAGAGTCGCTTTACTGTTTTTCTGGGGTCACATCCATCCCCAGGGGTACAGATCGGCCACGTCGGGGAAAGTCAGAGGAATGCCCCGGGGAGATCGACACGACTCAGCAACAAAACCAGCCGGGGGACAGGATCCATCCCAGCTGGCTGTCCCTCGGGGACTGCAGTCCTGTTTGAACGCAACCTCAGCCACAAATAGCTGTCAGCCTAAGCATGATCTCTTACGTTGAAAAAGGGGGATCTAACCAAATGTTAAGGGGCAGCCAAATGCAGATTGGGGTGGTGCTCCGGGGAGCATCGGGGAAATCCCCAAATGGCCTGAGCCAGGGCAGCGCTGTTGGTGGGTCTCCGGAGGGCGGATCCTGGAAGGTAACTTTCACAAACACGTTCTTGGTGACAGACTCAGCCCCAACACTTCAGCGTCAGGTTTCCTACCGGATGGGTTTGCCAGCCCTGGCTCTCCCCAGCACCGTTGCCAATCCACCACCGAGTCAGGAAGGACTGGGCCATTCCCAATGCCCGCCCCTTCTGACTGACCCCGACTCCAAGATGAAGCTCCATTTTTGCAGAAAGAAAAATCAGTAATTATATAATAATAATAATAATAATAATAATAATAATAAAGGGGAAGGAGAGGAGGAGAAGACACCTTACAGTTTCGTCACACTCTAGGCAGTTATGAGTGCTTTTGTATATGAATGCATTTAACCTTGACAACAACCCTGTGAGGTGGGTGGTGTCATTGTGCCCACGTACGGAGACAGAGAGATGAAGTCACTTGTCCAGGCCGTGCAGCCTGGAAGTGGCCGAACCAGGATTCAATCCTAGGCACTTTGACCCAGGTGTGTGCCCTTAACCACTTCTCCTGTGAGGCCTCTCACGAAAAAGAATGTTTTTGTCACCCATCCGTTCCCCAGAATTCCTCGGAATGGCCTGTCATCCCAGCACTTAGGGAGGCCGAGGCGAGTGGATTGCCTGAGCCCGCGGGTTCGGGACCCACCCGGGCAACTTGGCGAGATCTCGTCTCTACAATAAATCAAAAAATGAGCCGGGCGTGGTAGCGCGCGCCTGTAGTTCCAGCTCCTTGGAAGGCTGAGGCGGAAGAATCGCCGGAGCCCGGCAGGTCGAGGCTGCGGTGGCCGGGAGCGGCCACTGCGCTCCAGTCTGGGAGTGAGACTTAACTCTAAAAAAAGAAAGAAAGAAAGAAAGAAAATAGCCAGAAGTGGGCTCCACATGTGAGGTCTTCATGGCAGAGACACACACATGATCAGGAAACGTTGGTGCGATGGTCTGAATGTGTCTCCCAGCATTCGTGTGTTGGAAACTTGACCCCCAACGCAACCGTGTTGGCAGGTGGGGCCTTCAGGGAGGTGCTTAGTCGTGAGGCTCCGCCCTCTCGAATGCATCCACGTCCCCATCAAAAGGCTTGGGGAGTGGGTTTGCGCTCTCGCCTGCCCCTCTGCCCTGTGGGGATCCCACGTTCACCCTCTCTCGTTCCTCCACCTCCCATCACCTGAACGATTCTGAGGAGTATTCCGTTATAGGCGTAGCCCACACACAATTTACGTGTGCATTCTCCTGTGGAGGGGACTTGGGTTGTGTCCAGTCTCTGTCTATTAGAGGGAAAGCTACCAGACCAGGCAAAGGGACATTTGATAGAAATGACTGAGAAGAGGGAGGGGGGAGGTTTTCTCGTGGGTGAGTGGCCTTTGGGCAGCTCTTAGCTCAGATGAGATCTTTTTGCCCCCTCCCCAAATGGTTTGCTTCCATCCAATCACAGCCTTTGTAGTAGGCAACTATAATGACAATGTGACTGCATTGATGGAGGGTTGACTAGACTTCTGAAGCAGCCAGCCCTCTGGAGATAAAGGTAATGAAATTGAGTATTTAGGCCAGACACGGTGGCTCAGCCTGTCATCCCAGCACTTCGGGAGGCCGAGGCGAGAGGATTGCCTGAGCCCGGGGGTTCAAGACCAGCCTGGGCAACTTGGTGAGACCTCGTCTCTACAATAAATCACAAAAACTGGCCGGGCATGGTGGCACGTGTCTGTAGTCCCAGCTACTTGGAAGGCTGAGGCAGAAGGATCGCCTGAGCCCAGCAGGTCGAGGCTGCAGTGGCCATGAGTGTGCCATGGCACTCCAGCCTGGGCGAAAAAGAGTGAGACTCCAACTCAAAAAAAAAAGAAAGAAATTTGACTATTTAAAATGGAAAGACTGAGTTTATCTATTTATTTGGTTTTCAGTTGGAGTCTCACTCTGCTGCCCAGGCTGGAATGCACTGGTGAGATCATAGTTCACTGCAGCCTCAACCTCTTGGGTTCAAGAAATCCTTCTGCCTCAGCCTCCCATGTATCCGGGACTACAGGAGTGTGCCACTATGCCCAGCTAATTTTTTGATTTTTTTGTAGAGAGGAGGCCTTGCTATGTTGCCCAGGCTGGCCTCGAACTCCTGGGCTCAAGCCTCATCTTCCCAAAGTGTTGAGATTACAGGCGTGAGCTACAGCACCCAGCCTATTCATTTATTTTAGACATGGGATCTCACTTTGTTGCCCAGGCTGGAGTGCAGTGGTGCGACCATAACTCCCTGTAGCCTCAACCTCCTGAGCTCAAATGGTCTTCTAGCCTCAGCCTCCCAAGTCGCTGGGACTACAGGTACGCATCACCATACCTGGTTGACCAGGGCCAACTTTTGTTTTTTGTTTTTTTTTTGAGTTAGAGTCTCACTCTGTTGTCCTGGCTGGAGTGCAGTGGCACGCTCACGGCCACCCCAGCGTCAACCCGCTGGGCTCCGGCGATCCTTCCGCCTCAGCCTTCCAAGTAGCCAGAACTACAGATGCATGCTGCCACACCTGGCTAATTTTTTGATTTACTGTAGAGATGAGGTCTCGTCAAGTTGCTCAGGCTGTTCTCGAGTCTATGGGCTCAGGTAATCCCCTCACCTGGGCCTCCCAAAGTGCTGGGATTACAGGCTTGAGCCACCGTGCCCGGTCTAAGTTTTTGAATAAGCAAGAACTCTCCCCAGTGATCACACTCATTCTGCTATCTGGGTGGGTTCTGGAAGCAGGTGCAACCCACCAGAGCACACCAGACGTGCTGAGGGGCTTCCTGCTTGCTTTGAATGGTTTCATTGGATTGTCCCAACAACTCTCTGGGGCGGGGATGGGAGGGGAGTTATCGTCATCTTTGGTTTCCGTGCGGAGAAACTGAGGAAGGCTGACACTGGAGGTCAGAATGCTGGCCTGATGGACACGACATCCACAACTGTCCTCTCCTTCCATACATTCCGGCACTCGTTCAACAGACACCTGCTGGGTACCTTCGTGCAATGTGTTAGAAATGTGTTTACAAACACGAATGCTTCAACCCCTGGCCCAGGGGGAAAGAAGGCTTGAGCATGGAGAATTGTGGTCCTGCCCTCCCAGGGCCTTCTCATGCTGCTTCTGTGGGCTGCCTCTGTGCTTCATCCTCACGCCTGCCTCTGTTCCCCGCCCCCAACAGGAATCTTTTGAAAAATAGACATATCACAATTGTATAACGCATGCATTTTTCACAAACTGATTTGTGAAACCAGCATTTGGGCCACACAGAACATTCTATGCATCCCTGGTGCCCCCTCCTGGTCATCAGCTCCCCACTGCAGGGTCGTCCCTGGCCTGTCTGTCACCATGGGTTGCTTGGCCTGTTCTTGAACTTCACAGATGAAGGGGGACCCCTAAAAAACTGGAATTCTCTTTGAGAGGGCAGGCCCCCTGTGGTACAGGCTTCCCCCACTAGGGCAGTGTTCTAGGAACCCATCGGCATCAGTGTGCCCGCTGGTGTTGTCGTGAGAGGCTGTGTCTGGCTTCAGTGAGTTTATTTATTTTTGGTTTTGGAGATTCTTTCAACGCGCTTGCCCATTTCCTGATGGGTGATTTACGGGTGCACCTGCCCACACTGTGCTGAGTGTTCAGTGGTTTTCGGCCCCTAATGGCGTGGCCCCCATTCCGCATCCTCCCTATTCATGGCTTTTCTTGTTCGCTTGTTTCTCTGGATGAAAAAAAGTTCTCAAAGGGAAACATTTTGCCAATGTGGAAGAGGTGAGACAAAAAAAAATGACAGAAGCAGCCGGGCTCGGTGGCTCAGCCTGTAATCCTGCGCCTTTGGGAGGCTGAGGTGAGTGGATTGCCTGAGCCCGTGGGTTCGAGACCCGCCTGGGCAGCGAGACCTCATTCTCTACAAT
>NW_007253072.1:505907-623479 GCF_000164805.1 Carlito syrichta
AAAATGACAGAAGCACTCAAAGGTATCCAAATCGACGAGTTCAAAAGCTGTTCTGAGCAGTGGACAAAACATCTCGTTCGGTGTATGGCATCCAACAGAGAGGACTTTGAAGGTGACTGAAGTTTAAACATGGAAAAATAAATACACAATTTTTAATAAATGAATTCCGGATTTTTTTGGGTCCCCCCCATCAAAGGACTCATACAGGATGTGTCTGGTTTCTTTCTCTCCTCGTCATGTTAGTGAGATTATTCTTTGAGTATTTCTCGAAGCAGTTGTTCCTTCATCCTCATGCTGTGAGTGTTCAGTTGCGTGGCTACTCACAGCCTAAGCAGCCCTCACGGGATAGAAAGAATTCTGTTTATCTTTCTGCTGCTGATGGGCCTTCAAGTAGGTTTCCATTTTTGACTGTTATAAACGGCCCTGCTACAAACATTCTTGCACATGGCTTCTGGCAAATATATATGGATGCAGTTCACTTGGGCACGTACCTGGGAGCGGAATTGCTGCATCCCGGGGTGGTCTTGTGTTCAGCTTCAGTCAATACTGCCAAGGAGCGTCCCGCCGTGGTTGTGACAGCATGCCCCTCCCCCCCGCATGGGTGAGAGCTGGAGGGCTCCAAGTCCTCGTCAGTGTCAGTGATGTTTATTTCTCCCATTTTCTCCACTCTAGCGGGTATGCCGTGCATCATATTGTGGTTTTCACTGGCATTTTCCCAATAACTCATGAAGTTGAGCACCCGGAAATATGTTCATGGGGTCTGATGTTGGTCCCATATCTTGTGCACCAGCAGGCGCCCGCCAGATGGCTTTGGGTTGCCCGGAATGGTCTCATCAAATGTTTGACTAATTCCTTTGCTTCCTTCCCAGCTCGTCTCAAATGTGACCTCCTCGATGCTACTGACCCTATTTGAAATTGCTACCCACCCCTCACCACTCTCGAGCTGCCTTACCCAGATGGGCTTTGTGTCGGCTAGCATAGCAGATCCAGCATGGCAGCTGACTCCTGCATCTCAAATGCCCAGAACAGTGCCTGGCACCTAGGAAATCTCAATTGTGTGGGAAAGAGCATTCAGGTGCAGGCAACTGTTTGCTTGGAGGCCTCAGTATGGAAACACACCAGACGTGCCAGAGGAGCAGAAGGGAGACCCGTGTGGTCAGAGCATGGAGAGAAACATGCACTGAGAGTCAGAGGGGAGATTGGCCTGGGTTCTATCCTGAGCACAGGGACGCTGAGGCCACTGTGCTTTCTGTGTGTCTCCTGCTCCTTCCAGGGAGCACAGAGATCCTGTATTGCATTTTTTAAAAGTATTTCTTGGCCAGGCTCGGTGGTCCGCCTGTAATCCCAGCACTTTGGGAGGCCAACGCAAGAGGAATGCCTGAGCCCAAGGGTTCGAGAACAGCCTGAGCAACTTAGCGAGACCTCGTCTCTACAATAATCAAAAATTAGCCGGGCGTGGTAGCATGCCTACAGTTCCAGCTACTCGAAAGGCTGAGGTGGAAGGATGGCTGGAACCCTGCAGGTAGATGCTGGGGTGGCCATGAGCGTGCCACTGCACTCCAGCCTGGGCGACAGAGTGAAGCTCCAACTCAAAGAAAAAAAAGTATTTCTTCACTATAGTTTGCTATTTCTTATTTAAACTTAAAAAAAATGTTCAATTGTGATAAAATACACATAGCATGACATTTTCCATCTTTATTATTATTATTATTATTATTTTTGAGTCGAGGTCTCACTCTGTCGCCCAGGCTAGAGTGCAGTGGCACAATCACGGCTCACTGCAGCCTCGACTTCCTGGGCTCAGGTGATCCTTCTGCCTCAGCTTCCTGAGTAGCTGGGACTACAAGTGCGCACCACCACAACAGGCTAAATTTTTTAGTTTTTTGTGAAGATGAGGTCTCGCTATGCTATCCAGGCTGATCTCAAACTCTTGGGTTCAAGCAATCCTTCCACTTCGGCCTCCCAAAGTGCTGGGATGACGGGTGTGAGCCACCACACCTGGCCACCATTTTTAAATGTACAGTTCAGTAGTGTTAAGTACATTCACACTGATGTGCGCCCAATCTATGTGCGCCCAATCCATCTTTCATCTTGCAAAACTGAAACTCTGTGCTCAGTAAACAACTCTTCCTCCCCCGCCTCCTAGCCCCCGGCACAACCATTCTCCTTTCTGTCTGACTCCTCCAGGGCTTTGCTATTATTCCATCTGTGGCCTGCTCTACAAAAATGTGTTCTTTAAAATTTTCCCTTTAGTATTTTCTTTTTAGTGTGTTTTTAGCCTGGTTCATGTGAAATACAAACATTGCAAAAACTATTTTTATCCATTGGTCACAAACCGGTGTTTATTGTTTATTGCTGTTCAGCTTTGTAGAAATATCTTGGTGAAAAATATGTCATTAAAAACTCAGAATTTGGACTTATCAGTTTTTAAAAGTAACTGGTTTAATTTTACAATGAATTTCATCCATTGATCTTGAGCAGGAGATCATTTTGGTAAAAAAAAAATAGTTATTGTATGCATGAAATGATAAAAGAATTTAGCATTTGTAAATTTTTGTCCAAACAAAAACATGAACATTTTCTGATTTTTCTTTTTTTTGAGTAGAAGTCTCACTCTTTTCCCCGGGCTGGAGTTCTGTGGCACATTCACGGTCGCTGCAGCCTCGACCTGCTGGGCTCAGGTGATCCTTCCGCCTCAACCTTACAAGTAGCCGGAACGACAGGCACAAGCTACCATGCCTGGCTAGTTTTTGCGATTTATTGTAGAGTCGAGGCCTCACCAAGTTGCCCAGGTTGGTCTCAAACCCCTGAGCTTAGGCAATCTTCTTGCCGCAGCCTCCCAAAGTGCTGGGATTACAGGCTTGAGCCACTGTGCCCGGCGTGATTTTTCATCTTAATGTTTATCTGTTTAGCTGAATCTCAGGGAGTGAAGGACAGCACAAATCAAAAAGGAGCCCAGTTTCAAAAATTTTTATTTGAATTTCCTCCTCTGTAATTTTTTGGATTTGCCCCCCAAATTGTATATACTTTGTCACTTAGAAAAAAATAAGATACCCTCTTAAAAAGATGACTCAGAGATTACTTATCCTTAATGCACTAGCAAGCTAGCAAGGAAGACAGGCATATAAACAACACATGCCTCTGTAACAAAAGACTGAATTAGGTACAAGGCATTAGACTTGGTGTCAATTCCTGGACTTTAATCTGATAATTCCTCGTTGCACTTTCTTGGACATATCACTAAAGTTCTTGGTCTCAGTGTTCTCATGGGACATAAAGATAATGCCATATGTCACAGGGCAGTTCCAAGGACCAGATGGGATAAGACAGTGACTGAGAGCCCACTGGTCTCATGAGATCTGCCTAGGAGTCCCTTGAAAAAGGGTTCTTTGGTGAATGCAAAAGACATTCCTTTATGGCAGGACTTATCAGAGCCTCTGAGATGCTCTTGAACATGGTGACCCACCAAGAAGGGGATGAAGTGTTATGGCTTCTCTATTCTCACTTGAATTCAGAGACCAGGGCTAGTGCTCACAGAACACACTGAGGGAAATTCTGAGCTCAGGTCATAAAGAATACTTGTTTATCACTGAAAGCAATTATAGAAAAATGTTAAGGCTTATTACTCTGAGTGTCAGCTAGTAAAAGATGTCTCATACTATAGGAGAATGAGGAGAAGCAATCCATTCTGAGAAAACAGGAGGACCACTTTACCTGTCCCCTTCCTGAGGGACCCTGTCTTATCGGTCTTTGTCTCCCAACCTGCAGCATGGCTCTGTAAACGTAGTGACCTGAGAGCCTCAAGGCCAAGGGCTGTCCCTGGCCCCGGCTTGCCCTCTCCATCGGGTTCTCTTCCTCTGTGACCCCCATGCCTTTCTCTTGTCCTAGGCCAGTCTCTCTCACTCTCCTCCCTACCCACCTACTAAGTCTTTGCCATCTACCCGCTTTCCACCACCACCTTCCAGACTTCCCAGCACAGCTCACCCTTTAAGACTAGCTCGAGCCCTGCCTCTCTTCTGGAAACTTCTCTGTTGACTGGGCCTTTGTTTCCCTAGATGGCTACTGTGCTCAGGGGCTGACCACCTGTGCAATATGCTTCTGAGCTCGTTGAGAGCCAGGTTCAAGTGTTATACTCTTGAGTGTCCCCCTTCAGCGTTTAGCCCAGTGATGACCCAGAGCAGGTGGTGAACCCACACTTACTAGTTGGTGTGGACGCGCTAAAGCTTCTCCATCTTGGATGTGAATCTGCCATGTTGACTTCTACTTAACCCCACCTCCAGGAATGCCTCTAGGATTTCTACTTCCATGTGCTTATCATAAATTCTACCATAGGTCGAAACAACCTTGATGCAAATCCTACCCTTTGGTAAATTCCCATATACCCCTTTCCCAGGCTAGGCAGTAAAGGCACACGGTTCCGCCATCTTGTCTCATGGCTGCTGGGAACATGGCTTCTGTTCATAAGTTCCTATTAAATGGTTCTTTTTAGAAACTGGATTTGTCAGCCTCTTTCTGGTACCAAAACATTGGGTTTTGGTTGAGGTCACACTGCATGGAAGGCCCATTGCTGAGAAAACTAGAATTGCCAGGGAAGATTTTTCTTTTTTTCTTATTTGGGTGATATCAACCAAAGAGAATGGGAGATGCAATCTCCTATCTGTCTGCCTGTCCCACTGAAGTCAGGGGTTTATGTAGTGGGGCAGGAATGTAGCCAACAGGAATTAGGGAGGGGTCAGGAAGAGGAGCTAGTAAACAGGAAGAATCTGGATACTGTGATCTGGTGAGTTTCAGTTTCTTGATACTATAGGCCTGAGGGTTGGTTTTATGAGGAAGGATCTCAGATAAGACCAATGTAAGTTTCAAGCTTTAAGACCAGGAGAGTCCATTTCTATGTTTGTTTGTCTGTGTATCTATTTATTTGTTTTTAAATCTGTGACCATCAGTTCCAGGGAGAACTGGGTTTCATTTCTCCAGCCTCTCAGCCTCTGTGGCCTTTGGGGGTAGGTTTTCGTAGATCTGCTCTCCATAGAACAGTGGGTTGCATGGATGGCAGACATCAGGGACACTTTGTGATGCTAAGATTGAATTCCAAGCCCCAAAGCATGGTCTTGAATCCCATCTCCACCCTCCCCAGCCCTGTGGAGGTGGGCAAGGCTCCAAACCTCTCTGAATCTGAGTTTCCAGGTCTGTAAAACCAGGTTCCTACTTCCTGGCCTTCCCATCTCAAGGGTGATTATGACAGGAAGGTGCTTTGAAAACCCCAAAGTGCTTCCTAAGTGTCAGCCGCTATTGTTTTTCAGAGTTGACAGCTCCTGACACATGGAGTATTCCTCACAATGTGGTTCTCCAGTGTCCAGCTCCTGACAGCTGGCGCCAAGTTCAGGACAGCGGGAGGGTGAGCCCTGCTTGGTGGAGTTCCCTGCTCCTCCGTGGAATCCACCCAGCATCTGCTGCGGCCCGATGTGCTCAGCTCGTTTTAACTCATTTCCCAGAAGGTGTGGGGATGATGGATTATAGGAGACAGCCCAGGTTTTCTGGCATGGGCCCAGGGTTGTAGACAGTACAGTCAGTGAGCTTCCCCCCATCATATTCACAAGCTGGAGACCCACAAGCAGGGCTTACCCGGAGCTCCTTACACTGTCAAACTCAATGGACTGGGTTACCCCTTCAGGGATCTATCTGCCTTGGAACTGAGATGATGTAAAATTTGTCGAGAATTGGATGATGCAATAATTTTAGTGTGAGTGATTTGTAATTGGTAGCCAAACACATTGATTCCAATGAATCATCAGAAACATCTCTAAACAGGGTGAGACTTTGGGCCAGATATCTTTTTTTTTTTTTTTTGAGTCAGAGTTTCACTCTGTCACCCAGGCTGGAGTGTAGTAGCATGCTCACAGCCACCGTAGCCTCAACCTACTGGGCTCAGATGATCCTTCTGCTTCAACCTTCCAAGTAGCTGGAACCACAGGTGTGCACCGCCACATCTGGCTAATTGTTTTGATTTATTGTAGAGAAGAGGTCTTGCCAAGTTGCCCAGGCTGGTCTCGAATCCCTGGATTCAGGCAATCCTCTCGCTTCAGGCTCCCAAAGTGCTGGGATTATAGGCGTGAGCCACTGAGCCCAGTCATATATTTTTAATAATTTTAAAAATAATTATGGGATCACTATGGATTGAGCAGGAGAAGCAAAACAGACACCAATGTTGGAAAAATGTGGCTTCCCATGTGCGGGACCAATACCAGGCCTTTCAGGGTACATAAGAAAACATCTCACGTTTCAGATGACATTGAGATTGACATAAGTCAACAAGAGACAAGGAAAACAGCTACAGGTTGAGGAGCCTTTGTCTGAAAGGCTTGGGACCAGGAGTGTTTTGGATTTCGGGTTTTTTTCAGATTTTGGCCCACAAATCCCAAATTTGAAATGCTTCAGTGAGTATTTCCTTTGAGTGTCAGGCTGGTGCTCAAAACATTTCAGATTTTGGAGTGTTTCAGGTTTGGGGTTTTCAAATTAGGCATGTAACCTGATTTCAAAACTTAGGCTGCATTAATAAAAACATGAAGAGCAGAAAAATGGAGGTTGCAGAGCTCCTGAACTCTGCATTGATGAGATCAGAGTTGGTGTTGTCTGTGCAGTTCGAGGTGCCTCTGAAAGATATAGTCACAACTTAGAAGGGGCTCACCAGGGTGACCAGTGTGGTGAAGGATCCACAACCAACAGGAAGGGGCGGTGTTTAGCCCAGAAAAGAAATGACTCAAGGGGGCATGATCTGTGTTTTCAGATATTTGAAGCGCTGTTGGGGGAGAAGCATTGGGTCTTCTCTGAACTATCCAAGAAGAGGTGCAGAATTCCACTTAACACACAAAAGCTCCTGGCCACCACTGAGCTGTCTGGACCTGGTGTCCTGGCTGCACCTGGAAATCTCCCTCTATTGACTCTGTTTCAACAGAGCCGGGATGGCAGACTGGGCCCAACAACCTCCGATCTCTTTCCCGAGTCTAAGACCCTTTACAAGGAAACTGTCTTCACCATGATACAAAAGGAACTTACAACTGACTTTCCTGCTTAGCAGAGCTCTGGCTGGGGGAGAGACAGAACATTCCATGCATGTTTTAATAGTAAGAGCTAAAAACAGGAAATATTATATTCTTGTAAACATAACAAGTAATACTAATAAAGATATATTTCAGCTGCATTTTATGCCAGAGAGGGAAAAAAATAAAAAAAGGAGAAAACATGAAGAGAAATTGAGAAAGAATGATGGAAACAAAAGAGAAGAAAATAAGGCAAATAAGTGGATAAAAAGAGGGAGAGAGAGAGGGAGGGGGGTTGGAGAAGAAGAGTGAGGAATCAGGACACAAAGTGATATAAAATTTTAATGTTTTTCTTTCTCTTCCTTCCTGAAACCTGATATATCTCATGGCTAGTGTCAAGGCAGAGGTTTTCTGTTTTTAATTTAGATTTTATGTTTATCAAAGATATGCATACATAATACACACACACACACACACACACACACACACACACACACACACACATACACACACATATATGTATATGGGCTGTTTTGTTGTTTTTTGTTTTTTTTTTTTTTGGAATCTCACTCTGTCGCCCAGGCTGGAGTACAGTACATGGCCACCCCAGCATTGACCTGTTGGGCTCCGGCGATCCTTCCGCCTCAGCCCTCCAAGTAGCCAGAACTACAGGCATGCACTACACCACTTGGTTAACTTTTTATTTATTGTAGAGATGAGGTCTCACCAAGTCGCCCAGGCTGGTCTTGAACCTGCAGCCTCAGGCAATCCACTCACCTTGGCCTCTCGAAGTACTGGGATTACAGGCTGAGCCACCAAGCCAGGCCATATATTATTAATAATTTTAAAAATAATCATGGTTGGGTATGGGGACTTGTATGTGTAATCCCAACTACTCAGGAGGCTGAGGCAGGAGGGTTGCTTGAGGCTAGGAGCTTGAGACTAGCTTGGGCAATCTAGCAAGACCTAATCTTTGAAGGAAAAAAAATTTTTAAGCTAGCTGGGTGTCATGGTAGACACCTGTAGTCCTAGGTACTTGGGAGACTGAGGTAGAAGGATCACTTGAGTCCAGGGGTTCGAGATTATGGTGAACTATGATCATGCCACTGCACTCCAGCCTGGACAACAGAGCAAGACCCTGTCTCCAAGTAAATAAATAGATAAACAAATAGTTCTACAAGGCTTATTATGAAAGCAACAGCTACCTAACTTCTGAAATCCACATCCTGTGTCTCATGGGCATCCATTTCTAACCCTTCAGCTATACTTTTTATATTTATCGCCACATTTCCAAATAACACAGCTATGCTGCTATTTCTTTTTTGTTGCTGTTGTTTGTTTCATGCATTATTCATCCCAAAGTAGGGGGAAAATGTGCTCTCCTTTGCTCTACCTCTCACCTATACACATGACTTCCCCTATCCTCCTCAGACAGTTACACCCTACTTTGTCATAGATCATTTCAATTTACTTTATTATGACTATATCAATACTGTTCACAGCCAGGTCATAGTGAGTATTTTCTTCAACGATGTGATTATTTTCCTGCCATTTGCATCAGTCTCTTCTCGACAGTCAAACACATCAGGTGTTCTATGAATTTTATCCTTCTGCATACATCTCTCATAGACTTTCTGATTTGCTTCAAACTGGACCAATACCCCCCTGCACCCAATTCATGGCTAGTATTCTGAGATGTGCCTTCACTCTAATGCTGGAGCTTCTCTTTGATTCTGTCTTGGGGTGGAGGCTCTGCTTTCTTAAAATCCTGCCTTTTTCTTTCTTATTTCCTTGTTTTGGAGGAGTACACTTATAGTGGAATACATCTATGGAGACCTTGCGTGTCTGAAAATAGTTTTACTTTTATCCTCACCCTTGAGTGATCGTTTGTCTGGGTATAAAATTCTGGGTTGAGATTTTTTTTCCCTTCAAATTTTGAAAGCATTCTCCCACTGTCATTTGGCTTCTAATATGACAAAGTTCAAAGCCACATTGATTCCTGATTCTTCCCCTTTACATTTTTCTCTTTTAGGATCTTTTCTGTGCTCAGTTTTTTGAAATTTCACAAAGACGAATGTTGGCATGGGTCAGTTTTTATCTGTTATCCCATGCATTCAATTGAACCCATCAACCTGGATCCTTGATTTCTGGGAAATTTTATTTTTTAGCAACAAGGGGTCACACCCTGTCACTCAAGGGAGACTGGCACAATCATAGCTCACTGCCACTCTCCCACCTCAGCCTCCTGACTAGCTGGGACTATAGGTATAATTATTTATACCCGAATAATTTTTAAATTTTTTATAGAGACAGGGTTTCCCTATGTTGCTCAGGCTGGTCTTGAGCTTCTGGCCTCAAGCCATCCTCCTGTCTTGGCCTCCCAAAGTGCTGGGATTATAGGTGTGAACCACTGCACCCAGCCTGAGTCACTGTCTTAGTGAGATCCTTCCCTTTACTTTTTTCTCTTCTCTTTTTGTTGCTCTCTTGTTATTCAGATACTGGGCTTCCTGGACAGGTATGCTAATTCTTCTTGATTTTCTCTCCCAGGTTTCATCTTATCCTTTTTTTCTGGTACTACTTTTTAGGACATTTCTTTGAGTTAATCTTTTATTTCTTAAAAAAAGATTTTTGCTGATATATGTGCTAATTTCCAGGAGTTACTCATTCTCTGATACTTCTTTCATTATAGCACTATCTTTTCTTGTTGTCCGATCACCTGCAGTCTTGTTTGGAGGGTCTAGGATTGGCTGCCTGTGCTCTGGCAGCAGAAGGGGAACAAGGGCTGGGAAGGAGGGTCTCGGCATGCCGTATGTGCATTTAACCAATGTGTTTTCAGTGTGACATCAGTATGCCATGGCCAGGCTTGCTGTTCCTCCACCTGCTCCTCCAAAGAGCAGCCTGCAGTCTTCTGTTGGGGTCAGGAAGGAACTGTTGCCCAGGAGCGTGGAGTCAGAGAACCTAACAGGGAGTTGAACTGCTTCATAGAGCCTCCACTGACCATCCAGTTTGGGGCCCTACCTTGACCCAAGCTCAACAGATACCAGCTGCTTTCAGTTCCTGGGGGTTTTGTGGTGTGTCCCAATTACAACTGCTGTGTGAGAAACCATCTCCAAACCTTGTGACAGGAAACAAAAACCTTCTTGTTAGGTTCATGGAGTTTGTGGAGTCTATGAGTTAGGAATGTGGGAGGCCAGAGCAAGGAAGGCTTGTTTCTCTACTCCACGGTGTCTGGGGCCTCAGCTGGACAGACTCAGATGACTGGAGGGGATACTGGTTGGCAAAAGACGGGGTCCACTGGAGATGGACTGTCCACTTGCTGCATCACTCATCCAGTACTAGGGCTGCAATGACACGAAGGCTGGACTCAGCCGGGACTGCTTGCTAGCACCCCTTCCTCTGTACTCTCTTCATGGGAGAAGCCACAAGCACTCCCAGATCCAAGGAGCGGGGACGTACAGGGGTTGCCAGAAAATGAATACACATTTTGAGAGAGGTTATCTATGTATTGCTTTTCAATGTTGAATTAAATTACGGTAGCAATGTGTAGTATGATGTTCACTCAGCCGTGCTCCTGCCACTTTCATTGACTGCCCTGACTGTTGCATGGTGATGCTAGCATTTATTTGATTAATGCCATCTTTTCAGCAAAAGTCATACTTAAAATGTGCATACATTTTGTGGTGCCCTGCAGTTGTCACCTCTAACTGGGAGGAGTGTCAAAGAATTTGGGTCAAGAAATATGTTTTAAAACTGCCACATAGGCCAGGCTCGGTGGCTCAGCCTGTCATCCCAGCACTTTGGGAGGTCGAGGCGAGGGGATCGCCTGAGCCTGTGGGTTCGAGACCAGCTCGGGCAACCTGGCGAGACCTCATCTCTACAATAAAATTAAAAATAGCCAGGCAGGGTAGCATGCGCCTGTAGTTCCGGCTACTAAGAAGGCTGAGGCGGAAGGATCGCCGGAGCCCAGCAGGTCGAGGCTGCAATGGCCGGGAACATGCCACTATACTCTAGCCTGGGTGATGGAGGGAGACTCCACCTCAACCCCCCCAAAAAAACCCTGCCACATTAAGTTTCAAATTAGACTGTTCCTTCAGTCTCCCCCTTTCTCCACCCCCAACTTAGAATTCAATATTTCCTGACCCTACCAAATCAGTGACCACTCATTCTGCTTTTCAGCTTTGAGAATTGTGTTGCTTTGTCTCACCCATTCTCTTTGACCAGGCTGATGTCTTAAAAAACATCTTGCAGTCACTTTAAAGGGGGTCTTAAAGGCAGAGGAGATGACTGTATTTAGTCATTTTTAAAAAATATTCTCTGCTTACGGCTGTATCTAGACCCTTCACCATGCTGATCACCCTTTTCTGGACAGCTTATACTTTTTCCGAAAAATCTATGAAAATGGACCACCAGACATTGAACCCAGGCTGCAGGTACGTAGCTCTATGAGACAATTTTCTCCTTGTCCTAGAGGTAATTCTTTGCTGTTGTAGCCTGAGACCAAATGGCCTTTCTCTCTCTCTCTCTCTCTCTCTCTCTTTTATTTATTTATTTATTTATTTATTATTATTTTTTTTGAGTTGGAGTCTCACTCTGTCGCCCAGCCTGGAGTGCAGTGGCCGCTCCCGGCCACCGCAGCCTCAACCTGCTGGGCTCCGGCGATCCTTCCGCCTCAGCCTTCCAAGTAGCCGGAACTACAGGCGCGCGCTACCACGCCCGGCTGATTTTTTGATTTATTGTAGAGATGAAGTCTCGCCTGCCCAGGCGGGTCTCGAACCCGCGGGCTCAGGCAATCCACTCACCTCGGCCTCCCAAAGGCGTGGGATGACAGGCTGAGCCACCGAGCCCGGCTCTCATATAGAAGTTTTGTGATTTAATTGAGATTGTTCTTTCTCATGCCTGAGGAAACACCTGGTGGGTGAGGGGGCGCCCCTACTGCACCTGGCTTGTGTTCACGTGGAAGACTTGTAAAGACTGCCTGTGTAAAATTTGGGATAAATACCTGCTGTAAGTTTCAGTAAATGGCTTCTGCTCAATCTGTTGAACAGATGTCCACTTTCTTTCTTTCTCTTTCTTTCTATCTATCCTTCCATCTTTCTTTCTTTTAATATCTATCCCTCCAGAATAATCGCCGACGCCATCACACCTTCCAAGGGACCTCCTAAAACTCTTTTCAGGGACTGGCCTCCCATACCCAGGCTGTTCTCAAACCCCTGAGCTCAGGCAATCCTCTCATCTTAGCCTCCCAAAGTGCTGGGATTATAGGTGTGAGCCACTGCACCCAGCCTCAAATGGCATTTCTTAACTGCTGCTCCACACTGTTGACTTACACTGAGTTACCCAAACCACCTTCACACATGGGTTATTGGTAAACTAGGGTTTGTTTTTTCCATTTTGTTTTCGAGAAGTTGACTTGTAAACTCTGAGAGGGATCTTATTTTGGGGGGGGTGTTGGAGTTTCACTCTGTCACCCAGGCTGGAGTGCAGTGGCACAGTCATGGCCACCCCAGCGTCGACCTGCTAGGCTCCGGTGATCCTTCTGCCTCAGGCTTCCAAGTAGCCAGAAGCACAGGTGCTCACTACCACGCCCGGCTAATTTTTGACTTATTGTAGAGACGAGGTCTCTACACCCAAGTTGGCCGGGTGGGTCTCGAACCACAGGGCTCAGGCAATCCACTCGCCTCAACCTCCCAAAGTGCTGAGCCACTGAGCCCTGCCAAGAGAGGGATCCTCTACAGTTATCCCAGCTGCGTTTCATCTTGTTGCCTTCCGTTCATAGCTCCAGTCTTCTGAGATCTTTTGAATTTTGATTTTGCTTTCAAGAGAGTAGCTAATCCTAGCTTTGTGTCATTTGTGTCAAATCTGATCAGCCACCAGCGGCCACAATCAAGCCACTGACAATATGCTGAGAAGTTTAGGACTGAAGATCTGGGCCACCCCAGTGGCCCTCTCTCCCCAAGATGAGGCTGATCCCTGGGACAACTACGCCTGGCTCTTGTCATTCAAGCTGTAGCTACTTGGCATTCAGCCTGTTTCTCCATCATGGCAGCAGAAATGGCATGAGTCTTTTTACTTCTCTATATCTAGGGAATTTTTTTTTTTTAGTTGGAGTCTCACTCCGTGGCCCAGGCTGGAGGGCAGTAGCACGCTCACGGCTACCCCAGCGTCAACCTACTGGGCACTGGCGATCTTTCCGCCTCAGCCTTCCAAGTAGCTGGAACTACAGGCATGTGCCACCACGCCTGGCTAATTTTTTGATTTATTATAGAGAAAAGGTCTTATTATGTTGCCCAGGCTGGTCTTGAACCAGTGTGCTCAGGCAATCCTCTCGCCTTGGCCTCCCAAAGTGCTGGGATTACAGGTTGAGCCACCGAACCCGGCTGGAAAAAATTTAAAATATATATATAGGGGGCTCAGCCCGTAACCCCAGCACTTTGGGAGGCCGAGGTAAGTGGATTGCCTGAGCCTGTGGGTTCGAGCCAGCCTAGGCGACGTGGTAAGACTACGACTCTGCAATAAATAAAAAATTAGCTAGGGGTGGTGGCACGCCCCTGTAGTTCCGGTTCCTTGGAAGGCTGAGGTGGAAGGATCCCTGAAGGCCAGTGGGTCGACGCTGGGGTGGCCGTGAGTGTGCCACTGCACTCCAGCCTGGGTGACAGAGTGGGACTCCAACTCAAAACAAAACAAAACACAAGTGATTAGGAAATTGGAGGTATGATAAAGCCAATAGATTGGGAGACAACTGCCTCCAAAAGGTAGTTTTTTGGTTACAGTTCTAAGTGGAGGGAACATGCCATGCCACAGGGGGCCACACGGGGGAGCATCAGGGTTGATCAGGAGGTGGGGGGAGCGATAGGGGAGAACCAGAAAGAAGGGGCGAGGCAGGCTTGGGGTTCGCTGGCTTGAGAAACTTCAGCCGCTCTGGGGCACAGAGCGGTCCCTCGTTGACTGGTTCCTGGCCCTGGGGCCACTAGGGCAGGTGGAGAGCGGCCCAGAGTAGAGCGCTCCATACAGCAGCAGTCCCCAATTTTTTGGCATCAGGGACCGGTTTCGTGAAGGCAATTTTTCCACGGATGGGGCAGCAACAGGGGTGGGTGGGGTGGGATGACTCAGCAGCATCACATTTATTGTGCACCTTGTTTCTATTATTACATTGTAATAGACAATAAAATAATTATACAGCTCACCGCAATGCAGAATCAGTGGGAGCCTGAGCTTGTTTCCCTGCAACCCGATGGTCCCATCTGGGGGTGATGGGACAAAGGCGCGCGCCAAGTGTGTGGCTCATGTCCAGTCTACTCCGTCATCTCATCTCGGTCGCTGTCGCTGCAGAAAACCCTGCTTCACAAAGATAGGGTGTTGGGAATGGAAGTGAGATTTTTCGGGCCGACCTAACAGGAGGTGGAGCTCAGGAGGTCATGCGAGCGATTGGGAGCGGCTGTAAATACAGATGAAGCTTTGCTGGTTCACCCACTGCTCACCTCCTGCTGGGTGCCTCCCCCACCCCCCATTCCTAACAGGCCGCAGACCAGTCTGTGGCCTGGGGGCTGGGGACCCCTGCCATAAAGGAAGTGGTGGGTATGGGCTCTGAATTGGTTCATTGACTTTGGTTCATCATGCTTGTTTGGGAGACAGCTGTTTGCCATCTCTGGGAACTGGCTAGACCTGTGAGAGGCAGTCCCTCCAGGGTTAGCACGGCCCTAGATGTCAAAGCATCCGAACACACACAATAAAACACCGTGTTCAAACACAAACGCAGCGTACTTGTCCTCGAACGAACGTTGAGTCAAGGTGAGTCTGTGGGAGTCTCCGAGAAGTCTGGCTTCAGTGTTCATGACACCGCAGGCCTGATGGCTCCCTCACCAAAAGAAGAAGAGAAGAAAGTGCCAGATGACACTCTACGACCCTTCTCTGCTCAAGAGTTCTGAAGGCTCCACTGGGGAGGCTGAAACATCCCGGGGTCCCCAGTACGTTCCTCGGAAGGCGTGCACACAAGTGTGTCCTTCTCAGGGCAGATCGGTTCCTAGCTCAAGTTTCCCCCAGCTTCCCAGTTCCTGTGGCAACTTACCATTCATGGAAACCCTAAATCACAGCTCAAGGCGGGGAGTCAGACCCAGGTCTTGCCGGATGAAGTGTCTGTTCCCTAGGCCCACTGAGGTAAGCAAAAAGGGCACCTGGCAAGGCTGAGGGCCCTTCCGCACTGCAGGCCGCATTTCAGAACTCCCTGCCACATGGGCCCACATGCCCCTGCCAGAGCGACCACGTGCACCAGGATTTTAGCACGTGTGAGGCGAAGGCTCGTGAATCTTGTTGCCTCGCTCTGGAAAGGCTTCCGGTCCCTTGAACGAGCCCGCACAGGGCTGCTTCGGAGACAACCCGTCCCTGCTGGAGGCAAGGGCTGAGCCAGGAGAACTGCTCCTGAGCGAGAATGGCCCGTCCGCCCCGGTGTCCCCACGTCCCCACGTGTCACCGATGAGGCCAGCGCAGCAGCTGCATCTCCAGTTGGTCCCTTTCCTTGGACAGCTGTCCCCTGCCATAGCAGAGGGGAAGAGAAAGCCCCTCCAGCCTCCTCTGTCTCCACAGCCCTGTAATCCCAGCAGGCGTGTCCTGGATCCGTTGGGTTCATCAAGAGGGATTCCACAGTCCCTTCCAATTCGTGTTCTCTGAACGTGGGTTGTTGATGGATGGACCTCTCCTTTGGAAACGGTCCTCTCTGGAAGCGAGGCCCGTTTTCCTGTTTTCTTCTCGGAGGGGTCCCCTCCCTGCCACATCCTCTAAAGCCGGGCACGCACAGGGTCTGTTCCATTGTGCGGCTGCTCTGCCGGCTGGCTGCAGCATCTCGGGAGACCAAGGCCTGTTGCCAAGGGCTGAAGCCCAAGCATCCAGGTGCCGACGTGCCAAGCCCACACCCTTGGTCTCCCTGAGCCCTGGAGGCTCCCTGGGCCCCTTGAGAACTCACGTTCCAGGATTCAGTCAGGCACATCCGAGCCTGCAGTCTCATGTTACTAGAATTGTTTGGCACTCGCTCAGGGACGGCGCAGGGGCTCTCAAGGTTCTCCTTCCAGGCAGTGGGCCTTCTTTGTGCCTAGCCCTTCCTGATGAAGACGGGAGAGCACTTCTCAGGCAGTTGGGGGACTCGCCATTCGCGGCGTATTGGTGGAACACCAAATCCCTCAAGTACACAGCAGTTTGCCTAAGAAGGACCAATTATCTTACATAAAAAGGAACTTTTGCAGGAACTCAAGAGTGAAAGGAGTGGACAGAGATAGAAAGGTTTGCCTGGTGACCCAGGGATGCACCGTTGCACAAATCCGGGGGCGTCGCTCACGTAGTATTCCCTGGGAGTGGCTTCCTCTGCAGCTATGCACCACTGCTAACCATTCTTCATCCGGTCTTGTCTTTACTTTTATTTTTTATTTTGTTTTTCTGAGTTGGAGTCTCACTCTGTCACCCAGGCTGAAGGGCAGTGGCACGCTGCTCCCAGCCACCGCAACCTCCACCTGCTGGGCTCCGGCGATCCTTCCGCCTCAGGCTTCCAAGTAGCTGGAACAACAGGGGCATGCCACCACGTCCGGCTAATTTTTGTGGTTTATTGTAGAGATGAGGGCTCACCAAGTTGCCCAGGCGGGTCTCGAACTCCCGGGCTCAGGCAATCCTCTCACCTCGGCCTTGCAGAGTGCTGGGATTATAGGCTGAGCCACTGTACTCGACCTACTTTTATTTTTATTGAAATTTTTTTTTTATATTTTGAGTGGGGTCTCACCCTGTCACCCAGGCTGGAGTGCAGTCGGATGATCACATTTTGTCCTAGCCTCGACCTCTTGGGCTCAGGTGATCCTCCAGCCTCAGTCTCCCGGGTAGCTGGAACTACAGGCATGTGCCCCCATGCCCAGCAAATCATTTTTTAAATTTTTTTTGTAGAGATGAGGTCTTGCTATATATATTGTCTGACCGCTCTCAAACTCATGGGTTCAAGCATTCCCTCCTCCTTGGCCTTCCAAAGTGCTGGGATTACAGGCTTGAGCCACTGTACCCAGCTTATTTTTATTTTTAAAATTTAATTTAGTTTTAGAACAGCAGGGTACACTTGAGGATTTGCTACATAAGTGTACTTTGTGAAGGTGAGCCCACTAATGAGCCCACTCCCACTAGTGGGCATGGTCCCCCATGGGTGGTTGCCTTATCCCCCCCACCCTCCCTTAGCGGTGCCCAGCATCTGCTGTCCCTGTCTTGTGTCTCACCAGTCCTATTCAGCAGAGCACCGCAGGTCCTAGCCAGAGCCATCAGGCAGAAGAAAGACGTCAGGAGCATCCGAACAGGAAATTGAGTCCGTCTTGTTGTCATTCTAGACACACTGCCCTACGCCTTGGGCAGATTTCACGTTGGTCTCCTTGGAAGGTGACAGCCACAGGGACATGGAGTTGGATGGCATCTACTCCCTCACTTGGGCGACAAGGAGGCTGTGGCCAGAAGTGGTAACTTGTCCAGGCAGCATGGGCAGAAGCAGGCCTGGGACCCGGGACTTTCGACGGCCTCTTCCCCTCTGCTCCCCTAAGCGTGGGGCACCGTGGCGGCAGCAGGTCTGGGGGCCTGTTGGAAACCCGGGGTCCACCGCCCCAGCCCTGGCCCTGCTGAATCAGAATCCGCCTTTCAGGGAAGCTCCCTGGTGATTCTCACATGCACATTAAAGTTCAAGAAGTCCTGGTCTTCCCCACACCCAAGAAGAAATGATAGAGATCTCTGAATGGGCTCTTGTTTCTAAAATGACCCTGCACTCTGGAAGGAAAAGGGCTTCCGAGGATGTGGGGGGAGGGAGAGAGAGACCAAGGCGTGTTCATTTTGCAAGCGACTCAAATGGAGAACGCTACTCTCCATGCCCTCCAGGAGATGGGCTTGGAGGCGGCATCTGTGGGACGTGCTCCTGGAAGCCCGGGGACACGGGTCTCTGAAGTCCTTGCTCGTCCTCTGACTTATGCAAGTGCTTGTTTGACTCTTGCCTGACACAGGCACAAGCCTCTTCACGCCTCACCCTCCTGACTTCAAGGATGTGACCCCTTTGCAGAGAAGGGAGATCTCGGAAGAGTCAGAGGCCTTGGACTTGGCGCTGTGAAGCCACCCAGAGCCGTCACTGGCTGGAAGAGGCTCAGCCCCCAGGCAACCAGCTCCCTCTCGCTGCGGGAGCCCTTTCTCTGTTTGTACCTCTCTTGAAGTTTGGTTCTGGTTTATACAGGTCACCCTTTCGTCCCTACTGGAGTGTAAGCGTGCTTGAGGAGAGACTGTTGCTTCTCAGCGGCCAGCAGCAGGGCTTTGTTTGTCCACCTCTGCCCTGGGCCTGCCTTGGTTCTGGGGACACCAAGCAGATGCTATGCGGTGAATTCCCCTCCCTTACCTCCCGCAAAGTCATATGTTGAAGTCCCACCCCCTAGTACCTCAGAAAGCGGCTGTATTTGAAGACAGGGTCTTTAAAGAGATGCTCAGGGTTAAATGAGGTCACTGGAATGGGCCCCGTTCCAATAGGACTGGTGTCCTGGCCGGGCTTGGTGGCTCAGCCTGTCATTCCGGCGCTTTGGGAGGCCGAGGCGAGTGGATTGCCTGAGCCCTCAGGTTCAAGACCTACCCAGGCAACTTGGCAAGACCTCGTCTCTACAATAAATAAAAAATTAAGGCTGGGCTTGGTGGCTCAGTCTGTAATCCCGCACCTTTGGGAGGCTGAGGTGAGTGGATTGACTGAGCCCACGGGTTCGAGACCCGCCTGGGCAGTGAGACCTCATCTCTACAATCAACCAAAAAATCAGCCGGGCGTGGTAGCGCATGTCTGTAGTTCCGGCTACTTGGAAGGCTGAGGTGGAAGGATCGCCGGAGCCCAGCAGGTCGAGGCTGCAGTGGCCGGGAGCATGCCACTGCCCTCCAGTCTGGGCGACAGTGAAACTCCAGCTCAAAAAAAAAAAAGAACTGGCGTCCTTACAAGCAGAGGTGATTAAGACACAGACACACGGAGGAATGACCATGTGGGGACACAGGGAGAAACCAGCCCTGCCATCACCTCGATCTTGGACTTGTAGCCTCAAGAACTGAGAGATGACACATTTCTGTTGTTGAAGCTGCCCAGTCTGTAGTACTTTGCTCCAATGGCCCAGGCTGACTAAGCCGCCTGTGAACACGCATCATGAAGCAGATTCTGACTTAGCAACAAAACCACGTCCGGGAGTCACCTGCTATCATCTTTTTCTGTGAAGGACAGCCATTTCCAGATTCCAGATGGAAAGACGTCTCCTTTTAGTTTGCTACAAACAAGGGATAGAAAGATGTAAGAGTTTGTGGACAGCACATGAAAAGTCTCCTCCCCGCTGGAAAAGAATCTGCAATGCATGGAACCGTCTTGCGGTTAAGGCCTTTATTTGTGTATTTTACAGGAGGG
Organism: Carlito syrichta; assembly: GCF_000164805.1. Lineage (NCBI taxonomy): Eukaryota > Metazoa > Chordata > Mammalia > Primates > Tarsiidae > Carlito > Carlito syrichta. Next base: position 525,360 of record NW_007253072.1, read on the forward strand.
AGTGCTCGCCCTCCTTTCTCGGGCATAATCAGATTTCCTTTTCAGTCAGAGAGCCCACAGTCTAGGGTCTGATTTAGTCTGTTGCCTACTGGCTTACCACCAATGTTCTTTCTTTCTTTTTTTTGTTTTTGAGTTGGGGTCTCACTCTGTTACCCAGGCTGGAGTGCAGTGGCATAATCACGGCTCACAGCAGCCTCAGCCTCCTGGGTGCAGGCAATCCTTCCACTTCAGCCTCCTGAGTAGCTGGGACTACAGGCACATGCCACCACATCTGGCTAATTTTAAAATTTTTTTGTAGAGATGAGGTCTTACTATGTTGACCTGGCTAGTCTCGAACTTCTGGGCTCAAGCAATCCTCCCTACTAGGCCTCCCAAAGTGCTGGATTTGTAGGCATAAGCCACCATGCCCAGACTGCCACTGCCAATATTTCTAAAGCTCTATGCCCGGGAGAGTGGCACTTTTAACACTTTTTAAAAATGGTGGTCAGGTCGGGCTCGATGGCTCAGCCTGTAATCCCAGCCCTTTGGGAGGCCGAGGTGAGGGGATTGCCTGAGCCCACAGGTTCAAGACCAGCCCAGGCAACTTGGTGAGACCTCATCTCTACAATAAATCACAAATGAGCTGGGCATGGTAGCACGCACCTGTGGTTCTGACTACTTGGAAGGCTGAGGCAGAGCCTTTACTCTACCCTTCAGACAGGATCGCCGGAGCCCAGAAGGTCAAGGCTTTGGTGGCCGGGAGCGTGCCACTGCACTCCAGTCTGGGCGACAGAGTGAGACCCCAACTCAAAAAAAAAAAAAAATGATGGTCAGAGTGCCTGCAATCCTACGTGCCTGGCTGTGCCCAAACACATGGGTGCTTTTGGTATTGCCAAAGTCCTCATTCTCTTTTGTGGCTTGATCTTATTTCTGTGCTTGCCTCTCCAACTTTCATTTTGTTTTTTGTGGTCCATGCTAGTCAGTCAGCCCTGCTTGACGGAAGCCGGTGGGAGTATATTTGCAGCCCCTTCTTAACTATCTCCTTTAGAGACCAGGTGTGATGTTTAAGGTTATGGGGTCACCTCCAGTTTCTTTCCAGACCTAAGATTCAAAGTTCCCCCTTCTCCTTCGATTGTCCCTAAATGGGGCAGGCTCACAGACCGTGACTCAGCCTTGGTTCTCCTAGTAGCCAAAGAGCTCAGACTCCTTGCCTTGAGAGGACCCCATCACCGAGGGTCAAGCAGGGTGTCTTCCTGTCCAGCCACACTGTCTGGGTCCACACCCAACACCCCTTCTCCTGCGCCGAACCTCCTGCCTGGCTCAGTTGCCCGAGGAATCCGTCAGCATCACTCGGGAGCCCTACACCACACTGGTTATTTGAACAGAGAGAGCACAAAATGAAGACTTGCTGGCTGGGTGCAGTGGCTCACACCTGTGATCCCAGGGCTTCGGGAGGTCAAGGTAGAAGGATTTCTTGAGGTCAGGAGTTCGAGACCAGCCTGGGTAACACAGTGAGATCCTATCTCTGCAAAAAAAATTAAAAACATTAGCCGGGCGTGGTGACCCACACCTGTAGTCCCAGGTGTTCAGGAGACTCAGGTGAAAGGATCACATGAACTCAGGAGTTTGAGGTTACTGTGAGCTAGGGTCACACCTCTGCCTTCCAGCCGGGGTGACAGAGCATGGTTCTGTCTCAAAATAAATGAGTAAAAACAAAACAAAGACTTGCTGACTAGGTGTGAAGCTGGTAGCCAGATAACGGGAAGGGAAAAGAGGAGTTCTCTCACTAGGAGCCAGCAGTTGGGGACGGGGGTGAGTGTTGGGGACGCCAGGGATGACCTCCCCTTGCAGGTCTGTGGGGCAGAGGAAAGGCCTTTGTGTTCCCTCCCTGTGCTCAGCCCCAGTCTCTGGGGAAGTCTGCGCCAGGCCTGTCCTCTCCCTGCCCTGCTGGAAACTGCTCCAGAATTAACATTTTAGGAAAGCGTTTGAACCAGCCAAACATGAGTGCTGGGTTAAGGGCGCTTGAAGGAGACACCCTGGCTGGGCATTTCTCTTTGTCACCATCTTCCTTCCTCCTACTTTCCCATTCTCTCTGCGTTTATGTCCCCACCCCGCTGGGACACAGGCTGCTCTGTCTTCTCTCAGGCCGAAAGTTCACCTGGGGAGGCTGGAGGCACTGGCTGCCTCATTGAGCTCCCCAGACTGCTAAAAATGTAGATGCACACCCTTGACACACCCACAGGGCCTGCTGGTTACAGAGAGCCAGCACGCACTTGGGATCTTCAAAGCACAGAAGCTTCAGGATTCCAGGACGTGAATTTGCCTTGCCACGAAGTAGTGATTTTTATGAATACTGGATGCCGGAGTTCTGTTCCCAGAGGTTCTGGTTAAATTGACGTGTGGAACCCATCTTCTAGGGCATGGGGATTTCAGAAAGCAACTCAGGTGGCCCCAAAACACAACCAAGGTGGAGAACAATGCCCTGAGGGACACCCAAATAGAGTAAAAGTTGCGTTATCCAAAATGACAAAAATTGAACCGTCAGCAGGATATAAAGAAAGACGTGGCTAAGCACAGCCCTTAATTGTTATCAATTGCTGCTTTCTAAAGTTCGTTCCCCTCAGTCTGGGCTTGAGTAGGAATCTTTAAGTTACTTGGGATGTTTTCAAAGGGACGGGTAGTTCCAAAGTTTTCAGCGATTTTAATGAGTGTTAAGAACGTCTTTTTTCAACCACAGGTGTTGATTTCTCTGAGAGAGGGAGGTGGGGAGAGAGAGGAGGGAAAAAGAGGGGGCAGAGAAGGTGCGGGCAGAGAGAATGCAGCTGTCCGCCCTCCAAGTCTCAGGCAGTCATCAGCTTTCTCCCAACCAGCTAAACAAGATCTTTTCTTGCCTTCTAGCTTGAGGCAAAACCTGCCTTTTCTTCCACAGGATGCCAAAAGAAAAAGGCCACGTTCACACAACGTGTCCCCTTTCCAGCAGCAAGAATCCACACGTTTCTTCCAGAGGGAAAAACAAACGGAAGAACTTTTATAGAGACTCGGCAGCCTAATTTTAAAATGGAGAGTTCGAGTGGTTTTATCACAAGGGCATCTAGAACACGGTCTTAACAAGACTCCAGAATCATTATCACTTTTCTCTGCCCCGAATCGGATTAAACTGTGTGTTTAAGAGGAGGGGGGCTCTGCCTTGTTGTGGCATGGTATGGGGACAGAAGAGAATAAACAGGCGCGCTTTCACATTCTTCTGGGTGATTCTTTGGAATGGGAAGAAGTGGGAAAGAAACAAAGAGCCTAAGACCAGTGGAAAACACTGCACGTGGTGTGAAGCCTCCAGAGAAGATGGAAACGATTGCTTCCTTTTCTACTCTCTCATGACCATGGAGATGCTGATGTTTTATTTTAATAATATAATAGCAACACCTCAGTTTACCTACATCGTCAGGGAATGATGTGTTCCGCCAACACCACATTCCCTTACGTTATTTGACACATGAAAGTGTATTATTAGGCTGGGCGCGGTGGCTCAAGCCTGTCATCCCAGCCCTTTGGGAGGCTGAGGCGAGAGGATTGCCTGAGCTCAGGGATCCAAGACCAGCCTGGGCAACTTGGTGAGACCTCGTCTCTACAATTAAAAAAAAAAAAAAATTAGCCAGGCCTGGTGAAATGTGCCTGTAGTTCTAGCTACTTGGAAGGTTGAGGCAGAAGGATCGCCAGAGCCCAGCAAGGTTGAGGCTGCGGTGGCCGTGAGCGTGCCACTGCACTCCAGCCTGGGTGACAGAGTGAGACTCTGACTCAAAAAAAAGTGTGTTATTATTACAATGTGAATGACATGCCTTCTACAAGAATCTTCTGAAGCAGAGCTTATTGGTCATTTTATTAGTCTTTTGCATTGCTCTAAAGGAATACCCAAAGCTGGGTAATTTATAAAGAAAAGAGACTTACTTGACTGACGGTCCTGCAGGCTGTGCGAGAAGCATGGTGCAAGAAGCATGGTGAGGCCTCAGGAAGTTTCCACTCCAGGCGGGCGGTTAAGAGGAGTGGGCATGTCACAGGGCAAAAGCAGAAAAGCAAGAGCCAGAGGAGGGACGGGCCAGGGCCTTTTAAGCAGCCAGCTAACAGAGCGAGAACTCACTCGTTACCAGGAGATGCGCACTAAGCAATTCATGAGGGTTCCGCCCTGTAATCCAGTCAGAGCCCCCTAGGGTCCACTTCCAGGTGGGATCCCGTTTCAAGAAGAGATTTGGAGGGGACAGCATCCACACTATATCAGCTATAATTTAACGCTGGCAACGAGCCAGGGTCTGACAATGGTGAGGTAAGTGTGCTGGACGAAAGTAACCTCTCCCTTGAAGTTGCAACTTGAAGTTACACCACCCGGTGGGGGTGCAGAAGACACAGCCCATCTCAGTTCAGCTGCTGGCTTTAGTGACACCAACCCGGAACAGCACGATCATGCCAAGGAACAGAGATATGGGATAAGTCAGCGTGTGTCCTACGTAATAATAATGAAAATATTTGCTTTGGGGAGATGAACTTGCTCACAGACCATCTGTGTGGCCACGGTGGAGAGGCCGGAATGGTGGAAGCAGGATCCATTCCTCTCACATCGGGAAGAGCAGAGGAGGGTCTCCATGAATTTTGGGCCAAAGCCTACAATCTGAGGTTTCCACTGAGAGGTGGGAAAGGCTGGAGCTCCCCAAGGAGGAGATGTGGGACCCGCAGAGGGGTTGTTAGGAGCAGAGGCGGAGAAAAGTCAGGAGAGAGGGGGCCTTGGGCGGTCTCAGCCTGGGAGGCACCTCTCCTCAGCTGCAAAGGCTCAGGCTCTTGTCCTGCGCCTGCTGTGCTCTGAGACGGCCACCTGGGCCTTCCGTGGTCTGCCTCTCAGGGAGTCGCGGGGAAGCTTGAAATGGAAGGTACTGGCCTCCTGATCACCACAGGCTGAAACAGAGTTAAAGGTCAACTCCTCTCCCTCCTCCCTTCCACTCACATTTAAAAATACCTTTGGCTAGCCGGGCGTGGTAGCGCGCGCCTGTAGTTCCAGCTACTGGGAAGGCTGAGGTGGAAGGATCGCCGGAGCACGGCAGGTCGGGGCTGTGGTGGCCGGGAGCGGCCGCTGCGCTCCAGTCTGGGCGACAGAGTGAGACTCCGACTCAAAAAAAAAAGACCTTTGGCAGTACCACCCTGATCCCTGGCAGCCACGGGCAGGCGACAGTCTAGGCCTAAAAGACTGAGTGGCTTGCACCTAGTGGTCCTCATCCTCCCTGCCTTACACGCTCACCCCATGGGCTGGTCAAGACCGCCCTTGCGGGGCAGAAAGTGGGGGACCTGCCTCTACACCCACTCTCGCCATTTTTTGGTTTCTGGTTTCCTCCTTTGTTGTCAAGCTGTCAGCAGTCAATTCTAACTTTTTTTAATTAGAAAGGAAGGGGGACACTGATGTAGTTGTTTTTAGCCCAAGATGCATAGTCTAAACCTAATCACGAAGAGACATCAGACAAACCCAAATTTTATAAAACAGCGGCCGGGATGCCTCAAAAATGTCAATGTGACGAAAGACAAAGAAAGACAGAAAGACTGAGGAACGGTTCCAGAGTTAAAGGAATCAAAGAGACGTGACAAATAAATGCTATGTGTGATTCCGGGCTGGATCCTGCACTGGAAAACGTTGCTATATAGGCCACAGTTGGGGCCACTGATGACAGCTGAATGCAGATTATGAATAAGATGATGATATTGTATTAACGTGAAATTTCCTCAATTTAATCCTTCTTCTGGGGTTATGTGAGAGAATATGCTTGTTTTTATGGAATGTACTAAAATGTTAAGAGATAAAGGGGCATGATGTATACCGCCTTCTTTAAAATTCTATGCACGCGCGCGCACACACACACACACACACACACACGCTCTCTCTCTCTCTCAAGCAAATACAAAGATTTATACCTAAAGCAACGTAGTGAAATGTTAACCAGTTGATACAGTGTATATGGGAGTTCTTCATACTATTTTTGCAACTTTTCTGTCAGTTTGAAAGTCTTTCAAAGAAACAAGTCAAAACAAAAGTGATGGAGAACTCCAAAGAAAAGACCATTGAAAAGAAGCAATTCAAGTAAACATGAAAAATGTTCAACATCACTAACAAACCAAGAGTGCAAGATGGTACTTAAAAAAATCTGTCCCGACCGGGCATGGTGGCTCAAGCCTGCAATCCCAGCACTTTGGGAAGCCGAGGCGAGAGGATTGCCCAAGCCCACGGATTCAAGACCAGCCTGGGCAACATGGTGAGAACTCATCTCTACAATAACTCAAAAAATTAGCCAGGCATGGTAGTGCGCACCCGTAGTTCCGAGTGCTTGGAAGGCTGAGGCAGAAGGATCACTGGAGTCCAGCAGGTCGATGCTGAGGTTGCTGTGAGTGTGCCATTGCTCTCTAGCCTGGGTGATGGAGTAAGACTCCAACTCAAAAAAAAAAAAAAAATCTGTCCCATTAACGTACTGCAGAAAAGGATAATACCCATTTGGTCAGGCATCAATGACACGGGAGCTCTCATCTCTGCTAGTAAGTAGACAGTGTTTCTAAAACAACAACAACAACAACAACTTGTATTCAGACATGGTGGCTCACGCCTGTGATCCTAGCACTTTGGGAGGCCAAGGTGGGGGGTTGCTTGAACCCAGGAATTTGAGACCAGCCTAAGCAATAGAGTGAGATCTCATCTCTACAAAAAAAAAAAAAAATTAAAAAATTAGCTGAGCCTGGTAACACACGCCAGCTACTCCAGAGGCTGAGGCAGAAGGATTGCTTGAGTCCAAGAGGTTAGGGCTGTGGTGAGCCATGATCGTGCCACTGCACTCCAGCCTGGGTGACAGAGTATGACTCTGACACAAAAAGAAAGAGAGAGAGAGAGAGAGAGAGAGAGAGAGAGAGAGAGAGAGAGGGAGAGAGAGAGAGAGAGGGAGGGAGAGAGAGACAGAGAGAAAGAGAAAGAAAGAAAGAAAGAAAGAAAGAAAGAAAGAAAGAAAGAAAGAAAGAAAGAAAGAAAGAAAGAAAGAAAGAAAAGAAAGAAAAAGAAAGAGCAAGCTCACTCCACTGCCTGTTGGCTTGTATTGTTTCCAATCAGAAGCCTGCTGTCATTTTTTGTTCTTTTGGAAGTAATATCCACTTCCCCCCACACACCCAGCTGTTTCTAACATTTTCTCTTCATCACCGCTTTTCAGTCAATTGATTATGATATGTCTTATGGTTTTCTGTATTTTTCTTGTGCTTGGATTTTGTTGAGCATCTCAGATCTGTGGATTTATAGTTTTTGTTGCTGTCAAATCAAGCTTGGAAAGCTCTCAAACACCCTTCTCTTAGATTTTTTTCCCCCGTATCCTCATCTCTTTTCTGTCCTTTAGTGAGTCCAGTAATACACATTTTAGGCTGCTTGATGATGCTCCATAGTTTATTAATGCTCTGGTCATTTTTCTTTCCCCATTTTCTCCCCCCTGTGTTTCCTTTTGGAGAGTTTCCAGTGCTCTGTTTTCAAGTTTACTTGCTTGTCTTTTTTTCCACAGCATCTGTTCTGCGGTTAATCCCATGCAGATATTGAGAGGTTTTTTTTTTTATCTCTAAAAGTTCTATTTGAGTCTTTTAAATTTCATTTCATTCTTTCATTTCTCTTCTCATTATGTTTATGCTTTATTTTATCATCTTAAGCATATGGAGTAAATTTATTATAGCAATTCTAATAACCTTGTCTACTAATTCTACCACCAGTGTCATTTCTGCATCTGTTTCTATTGATTTTTTTCTCCTCATTATGGGCCATAGTTTCCTATTTCTTTGCATATCTAGTAATTTTTGCTTTGATGCCAAACACATCCATTTTCCATGGTTGAGTGCTGGAATTCTTTAGTCCTTTAAATGTTTTCATGTTTTGCTCTGGGATGTAGTTAGGTTACTTGGAAACAGTATAATCCTTCTGCAACCTGTTTTTACACTTGGTTAGGTGGAGGCACAGCCTTTCATCTAGGACTATCTTGGCTCCACTAGAAGGCAATACTCTTCTGAGCAGTCTACTTGATGCCCTGTGTGTAAGAAGGTCTTTCCACCCTGGCAACTCTACCTTGAACTGAGCTTTGGGAATTTTTCTGCCTGATTCGTTCTGGTGCTTTTTTCCTTACTCTTGGTAGTTTCCTCCTATGCACGTGCTAATCAGACTCAGGTAAAGACTCAAGGGATACCTGCTTCATGTCTCCAGAGCTCTCCGTTCAGCTCTCTTCTCCATAGTACTCTGCCCTGTGAATTCCAATCCCCTTTGATTTCTCAAACTCTGACCTCTGTCTCCTCAGCTCAGAAAGACTACCCTGTTCGTTGGAGTCCCCACTCCCATACTGTGGTCTAGAAAACGACCTAGGTAGCAAGATGGAACAATTGTCGTGCTGGCCTTATCTCCCTTCCTTCAGGGATCACTGTCCTGCACTATTTTCCCACAACTAAAAAAGGTTGTTCCATAAATTTTGTTTGTTTCTTTTGCTGCCAACGACCAGAGCATAAATCCGATGCTGTCACTTTACCATGGCTGGAAGTGGAAGTCCTCTACATCTCTCATGTGAAATATGAAAAGTGAACTATGCAAACTGCAATAGAGCTCTGTGTGTCTAGAAGATTAAAATGGATGGAACCTCTGAGACCTACTTACTTGGCTGCATCCTTTTTTAAAATCTTAGGCAAAAAAATATTGCAATGAAAAGGGAAGGATTTGCTTCTTTTTTTTTTAACCACATTGACACTTGCACTAAAGGTATAAAAGCAAAGAAGGCAAAAGTACCTGTGTTTTAGCACGAACCAGAGCAGTGGCACCAAACTGCTCACAACTCAGGTATTTTCCACCATCACGTGCTTGCAGTTTTTAAAAAGCCAGTTTCACATAAGAATTTTCTTAGTGAAACAGTATGTTATTAGTTGTATCAATTATTGACACTTATGTAGATACCATTCTGTGTGACAAAATGGGAGGTACACTTAAAGTACTTCTGCTCCCTCAAGGAAGAACACTTCCTCCAGAGCTTGGATTGTGAGTTGAACTTGACACTTGTTTCATAGAACATCATTTTTTATCTAAAACAACTGACAGATGGTTAATCATGTGTGGTTATACAGTGGGCATTTTTTCAGAAATGAACAAAATGAAACAATAACTTCAAAGAAAACAACCGATGACATTTGTTGCCAATGATAAGATGAGCTTTTAGAGAAAAACTGGGGAAGGTTTGTAAAACTTGTATCTTCCACTGAGTTTGACAGCTTCCCAATACTTCAAGACTTTCCTTATCAGATGGGTAGAGATATTGACAATATGATTTTGTGGCATGGTACAATAAAATGCATCAACATTTTGAATATCTGCTTAACTCGGTGAATAAATATGTTCAAAATGACCAAATGTCTGACACCACAAAATATGCATGGGTAAAAAATCCAAAGTACAAGATAATCCAATGGGTTTTGGTGTAACAGGGCATGAAAAAACGTTCACTGGTATGGTTTCATATTCCACACTGCAACTAACCTTTAAGAAAATACCATTAGTCCAGATTATAGTATCAAAGAATATCCAGAAATTACCTGACTAAAATACTTCCAGCTGCATTTCTGTGTGAGATAGAATTCTGTGTGAGATAAACATCAACCAGAAAGACATATTGCAACAGACTGGGTGCAGAAACTGTTATGAAAATCCAGCTGTCTTCTGTTTAACCAAAGAATAAAGAGGTTTGCAAAGCTATAAAATAATGTCAGCCGGGTTCAGTGGCTCAGGCTATAATCCCAGCACTTTGGGAGGTCGAGGTGAGTGGATTGCCTGAGCCCACAGATTTGAGACCAGCCCGGGCAGCTTGGTGTGACCTTGTCTCTAAAACAAAAAAAAAATTAGCCGGCGTGGTAGTACACGCCTGTAATTCCAGCTATTTGGAAGGCTGAGGCAGAAGGATCACCGGAGCCCAGCAGGCCGATGCTGGGATGGCTGTGTGTGTGCCACTGCACTCCAGCCTGGGCGACGGAGTGAGACTCCAACTCAAAAATAGTAATAATAACGTCACTACATTTTCTGGGGGAGGGGAAATAGCTTTTTCCATAAAAATATTTTTCATTTTAATTCTGATGACAGCACATATCAATAGCTCTCCAGGGGCCTCGAGAGTGAAGGCTCCTGAGACCCGCGTGTTGGAGAAGGGCTGGTCTTGGGTAACACACCTGAGAAGCGGAAAGCTGGGTCTATGGCCACTTGGCTCCCTAACTCAGGTTGTGCCCACCACACAGTGTTGCCTCCTACCCCAAATGTCTCATTGGTATTAAAACGAAAAGTAGACTTGGGTCCCTGAAGTTTCATTTTGTAGTTTTTCCCATAATATTACATTTTTCAATGTTTATATCACTCTCCTTAGTGAAGCATGAGCTTATTTTCATGGTGTATTTTATATCTTGCAATTTTTTACCATACTATTTACGTTTTTGGATGTTTAGGTATTTTTCTTTTCTTTTTTTTTTTTTTTTTGAGTTGGAGTCTCACTCTGTCGCCCAGACTGGAGTGCAGTGGCCGCTCCCAGCCACCGCAGCCTCGACCTGCTGGGCTCCGGCGATTCTTCCGCTCAGCCTTCCAAGTAGGTGGAACTACAAGCGCGCGCTACCATGCCCGGCTACTTTTTTTATTTGTCGTGGAGATGAGGTCTCACCAAGTTGCCCAGGCGGGTCTCAAACGTGCAGGCTCAGGCAATCCACTCACCTCAGCCTCCCAAAGCACAGGATTACAGGCTGAGCCACTGAGCCCGGCAGGTATCTTTCTTTGACGAAGCACAAGTTTCTTGTCCGAAAGCTTCAAAATTCCAACAGGGATTTCAGATGACTCTTTTTTAGCTATAAAATAAAATTATACCAGAGGCAACAATATTTTGAGTTTTCCATTGTACATAAAGCGCAAAGAGTTGGGAGATGTTCTTTATTCGATTTCACAATACAGAAGTGATTCTGACTTTTTGGCACTGGGCTTACTTTTCACCCTTTGGGGCAAGCCCCAGAGTTAGAGCGATGCTCTGCGGGAGCCGGCCTTGCTGGGGGACATCCTCAGGAGGAAGTCTTGCATACCCCTTCTCAGCAGGGCATTCTCGGCCACCTCCCTCAGGCTTCTGTGCAGCTTCTCCATCTCCCTGTGTTCATTCTTGACATCTGCAAGAGAACAGAAGGCATGCGTGAGGACTCAGAGGCCTTTCTAGAAATGTCTCCAGAAAACCAATCTCCCCAAGAATCCTGTCACTTGTCCCAGGATAAAAGGTCTGAAGTGGTGTTTGGAGATTAGCCGCGCCAATCTTCTTGCTTCATAAATAACCCAAGTCAAACCAGAGATTTCTTCCTTCCACCCGAGAGTTTCTCCGCATAGGGATCACTCTCAAAAGAAACCCGAACCCACCCATTAAAAAACCCTAGGCTGGGAACAGTGGCTCATACTTGTAGTCCCAGGCCTTTGGGAGGCTGAGGCAGGGGGATTGCTTGAGGCCAGGAGTTCAAGACCAGCCTGGGCAACATAGTCAGACCTTGTCTCTACAAAAAAATTTTAAAAGCAGACAGCCATGTCGGTGCGTGTCTATAGTCCTAGCTTCTTGGGAAACTGAGGTGGGAGGATTGCTTGGGCCCAGGAGTTTGAAGCTGCAGTGAGCTATGGTCAGGCCACTGTACTCCAACCTGGGTGACATCGGCCTTTGGATTCGAACCGCAGCTCTTTCCAGAGTCTTCTAGCCTAGCCGAGAACTAGGTTCTGGACTCACGAAGCCTCCACCATCGTATGAGCCAATTCCTTAAAATAAATCTCTTTCTATATCTATACACACATCCTCTTGGTTCTGTTTTTCTGGAGAGCCCTGACTGACAAAGTGTTGGAAGGGACACTTTTGACTGACCTTAGAGTTGGTTCCAGCATTGCTCCTGAATGCCCTTTCAGTCCTGTGAGGCTCTATGTGCCCCAGATGGTAACTCAGACTGGCCTTCCTGAGACTGGCCAGTGATGGGACTCATGACCAGGAGGCTGTTAGGACCCTGAGTCTTTTGGTCTTGTCCCACCCCCATGCCCTGCTGCCCCTGGAATCCTGCCTAACATTCAAGGCTTCCCCCAGGATTCAGCATACAAGGAGCTTCCTTAGTGCTTCAGCTCTGAGTAATGACTCTGTCTCCTGAACATCAAGAATAATGATCTGGTGTCTGAGTGGGTCCCCTCCCTCAGACCTTTGCTCAAGTGTCACATCCATAGTGAGACTTTCCTTGGCTACCTGTCCCCTGCCCCAGCATTCCCTCTTCCCTTTCCCTGCTACATATTTTACTCATTGGTTGGCATATTGCCGGCCGTCTGCTTGCTGGGCTGTATGCTCCACGGAGGCAGAGGCTCTTGCCTGTACTGGCCGTTGCTATGTTCTCGGTGCCCAGAACACTGCCTGGCACCCAGGAGGTGATCAGAATCACTTGTTAAGTGAATGCACACCTCCGATCTTGTCATTTGCATCCTGACACATCTTGTCTCACCAACCAGGTAAGACCCTGACAACCTCAGCACCTGACACAGTATCCCCTATATCTGTTGCTGATGGTGAAGAAAAGGAAACAGGCTTAAGTTACAGCAGGCACAATTTACATCAAACTTAGGGGAACATTTTCTGTCTGCAAGACCTGGATAGTTGAATGACCTTTGGCAAGTAGGAGTTCTTTAAAGAAGACACAGTTGGATGACTATACGCTGAAAACTTAGATTCCTATAAAGGCCTAGACAGAAGGTCATGGAAGAGTCAATAAATCATAGTGTGAAGGTGTTGGAGACTGTTAAGAACAAGTCAGACATCCATCTGGGCAGCCAGAAATGGGCATAATGATTCACAGAGAGATAGAGGAGTGTAGAACGGATATTCAGAAGCAACAATTGTGGCTTCTACTTTGACCACGCTCACCTTGGCAAGCTCAGCAAAAGCATCATTGTTTTATTCTAGTGGGCAACTATGCATGTGGTTTAAAATGTAAAAGGTATAAAACATGCAGGGTGTACAGCAGGTCTCCCCCCTCCCCTGCCCTCCAGCCTCCCAGGTCCCTGCCTTAGAAGCCACCTGTTTCCTGCATATCCCAGGGAGATCTGCATGCACACACCAACACATACATATGCATGCCTTTTTTTCCCTCTCTCACAAACGGCAACATTTCACACCCATTTTTCACTTTGCTTTTTTTCATTTTATATTTTGGAGATTGTTTCATACCACTACTTATAAATTCACTTTATTCTTCCTAACCGTTGCACAGTCCTCCACTGGTTGTGTATCTAATTTAATTTAACCAGTGCTCTACTTACAAATACTTGAGTTGCTCCGATTTTTGACATTACAAACAACAATATCCTGAATAGCCTTGTCTGTGTGCCATTCTCCCCGTATAAGGATTCCTATCAGGTAAATTCCTAGAGGCAAGATTGTAGGACAAAAGGGTATGCGCTTTTAAAATATTGCTAGAAATTGCCCAATTGCTTTTTGCACCAGTTTACTCTTTCCAGTTTATACGAGGGGGCTCGGGAGGGCCCGTGCCATGAAGGGGAGGTGGGTGCCTGCAACAGTACATACAGCTGGTGGTGTGTTCTCAGGCTCCTCCTGGGTTAAGAGAAACCTTTCTCTACCACCTGGGAGAAGAGGGTGATGACGTTTTTCACAAGAAGATATCAACTTAAAAGAAAGGCTTTATGGAGACAGCAGGGCAGAGTTGTGGATCTGAATTTGCCACTTTCCAGCTAGGGGCTTTGGGCGTATTACCTAATCTGAGTCTCTCTTTTTCCATCTGCACAATGGGACCGTGACATCCATCTACCTCTGAGAGCTGATGTGAGGATTTGGCCATGCACTCAGAGTCCAAGTAGACTGCTTGGTCTCAGCTATGGACAGTCGTTGCCATCATCCTACCCATGCCTTGCCCTGGAAATTCTTCCTAACTTCCTTTCCAGTCAGTAAGAAGCAACCAGAGTCGGAGTACCTGCACAATCACCCTTTATGCAAAGCTTTTACATATTTACCTGCAAGCTCCTTGAAGAGACCATCGCCCTGGGATGAAGCGAGGGTCAACATGGTGGCGAGGCTGCCCTTCATCTTCTCCATGATCGCGGTCTACACAACAAGGACACGCAATCTGTTAGGATGGCACAGCCCAAGTGAAAGTGAATCTTATTAAAAGGGACCCCACCCCATCCCCCAAAGAGGGTACAGACTGGGGTCACCAAAGTCAAAGTCAGGTCCAAAAGTGAACCCCTTTAGAGTACACCGAACACCCCATGAGTCAGCAGGGCAACATTTCTATGGGCTTTCGCCTGTCTCAGCCCCTCCTTCCCTGCCTGTCTAGATGTTCGGGGACTGTACCTCTGGGGCTGACCTGCTGAATCAGGAGCTGACGAGGATGCATGAGGGTGTGGGGGAGGGACCAGCAACCACAGGGATGGGGAGAAACGACAAGAGCTCATCACTCTTCCACTTCCTCTCATGCATTTGGCCACTGGGCAAAGGACCTTCAGCAAAAGCATCACACCTTCCTTGACACGTCTGACGCTTCTTCCCTGCTGCCTGGGTATCAACTAGAGCCATTTTCTTCCCTCTTCTGTCACTTGCCTCCTTTTGATAAACACCAGATTCCTTCCTGTAGCCTGGCAGAGTCTAGTTTGAACCTAGATCTCAAATCGTATGCTTTTCCTTCTCGTGCTCAACCAAGAACCCTGAGCTCAAGTCTCAGCTCTAGCTGTAAGCCCCGAGCTAGGGGCTCCCCAGACCTCAGCCTCCTCACCTTTAAGATCAGAAGATAGAGGAACCACAGCTCCTAAAATCAGAAGAAGCAGCCCCCTCACTCGAGAGTGAAAGCAAATCAGCAAGCCATATTACTGATCATACCAGAGATTAGTCAGCATATTCAACAAAATGTTCTTTTATTCTTCAACTTATCAGAATATTATGAAGAGGTAATTTTAAAAAATCAGTAAATCTCCAAATATTAAATATTATGTAAAAAAAATTCCATCTATTATGTAGAACTAAAATATTTTCAACAATTAAAAATTAACTGGCATTCTAAAAAAAAAAAAAAATCGGGGACTAGGAATGTTCAATGGTTTTGCCCAGTTTTAACTTCTGAGTTTCTGTAATTGGTACATGGTCAATGGACTAATCATTTTACATAGTCAATGGAACTGTTTTCTTGGACACCTTAGGTCAGAATTTTTATGAGTCAATGGGGAAATGGGGATTGCCTTTGTAGAGTTCACCAATTTCCTGCCAGGGTATTTGCAGACTGTGATAATATATACAAGGCTGGAAACCAAACTGCTGCTAGTGAATGAAAGCCCTCTTAGCCTATGGCAAGGTAAAGTACAGGCTTTGTATCACAGAGAAGGTATTTTCCAAAATTGCAATTGTAGAAGGAGGGAAGAAGATTGGACAGAAGCAGGTTGGAAATGTTTCACGAAGGCTAGTTCAGACATGGACTGAGATGGCCGCTGGTCAGCGTCCTTGAACAATTGGGAGGAAGGGCCGACAAGCCTTAACTGAGGCAGAAGAATCTAGAGCCTCACATGGCCCTTGGGGCAGTCCATAGTTCCTTCGACTAAAACCAAGGACTTCTGCGATTTGGAGGAGAAGGAGTGGCAAGCCAAGAGCCTTGGAGCTGAGGCAAGGTGGTCCAAGTGTGCCTGGCAGGAGGACTTAGGTCTGTGGAGACTGTTAGGAACTGCCTTCCAGAGTAGACAGAATCAAAGCTCAGTCTGGGCTAGGTACTGTGACTAAGCGTCCTTCAATAGGGACTGGCATTTATTTATTGACATTTTATGCAGACAAGGCACTTCCCTCGTTTAAAAAAGCCTGCCTGGAGGTTATGCTACTGTGGGAGGTGCTGGAGCCAGGCTCCCTGGTCCCAAACCAGCTCGGCATCGTCCCGGCTGTGTGGCCTGTTGATACACCTCTCACTGCCAGAGTTTTCTTCTCAGATGACAACAGTGATAGTACCTGCTCACAGACTAGCTGAGGATTCAATGAGCCATGTCTGCAAAGAGCTGAGCACTTGTCTGGATGTCATGGCTGCTGTTCTATTGTTGACTTAGAAGGGGAAAAGGAGGCAAGAGACGCGGCTCTGATGCAGCTCTGGCATCACAGCCTCACAAGGGAGCTGGTGCCAACATGCGAGTGCAGTGGCCCCTCTCCTGGCATCGTGGGCCTTGGCTGGGCCCACTGGGCAGAAGGCGTGGGTTCCATTTGGGCCCAAATGCCTGCTATGTTTTTCACCTTCTACACACATTTCCTCTACTTCTCGGCAGCCACCCTGGGCCTGGGATTCAGACCACGGATGTAGGATACCTGCAGTTGCTGAAACTGGTGCTGCATCCTCTCTTGAGCCCTTTCAAACATGCCCTCGGCCACCTGCCGGTCCACCCCTCTTCTGATGACATCTTTCATTCTTTCACACGCTTTTTTGCCAGTGATCTGAGCTGCCTCTGGCAAAAATGATAGTGACAGTCACACATGGAAAGGACTTGCTTAGAAATTTTTGCCTTCAGAAAGAAAAACAAGCAAAGCAAACAAAACAATATATCTACATGTGGGTGTATACACACACACACACACACACACACACATATATATATACATACACACACATATATTAATACATAAGCACATTTATGCAAAAATAGCATGTAAAATATATTTTATATAACAATAAAAATATTTATATAAAATACCAATACTCAGGCTGTAACTATCATTCAGAAATCCTGATGAGTGAATGAAGCAGACACTGACAAAATCGCCCCCAACTCCCAGACCACGGTGCCGCCAAGATGGGCAAGAGCCTAAAAGCAAGTTCACAGATCCTTGAAGAAAACAAGAATGAGAACGGGATCCTGGGTCTTATTGCTAAATCAACTGAGGTGCAGCGTGGGCAGAGGCAAGGTGTTGAGGCACAGTGTGGATGGAAAGAACTGGAAAGAAACAGATAAGAAGTGGCCTTCGTGGCACCTTCACCCCCTGCAATCATCGGTCTCCGCATGTTGGCAGAGAGCACCACAAGCACCAGGAGGCAGGAGCCGCAGAAAAGGATGCGCTGGGCACCCACAGGAAGACTCAGAACCAGGGCGCGTCGCCCCGGGAGCCCCACCTTCGTAGCAGGGCTTCAGGTCGTTCTGAACAGAGGTGGTGAGCGACTCATAGATCCTCCTCTTCCTCCTGAGGACGTGGCCCTCCAGGCCTCCCAGGATGGCGCTTATCTGGGAAGCCATGTCAACAGAGGTCATTTGTGACAATTCCTTCAACAGAGGCAGGTCAAGTGTCCCCGTGTGGCCACCATTCCTTCTGTCTCATATCATGGTTGGCTGTGTATATGTCATCGCCACAACGAGGCTGTGAGCTCCTCATAGGCAGAAACTTTGTCCTAAGCATCTTTAAATCGCAAAGTGCTTCCCACGGTGCCTGGCCTCTACAAAACCCAGTAGTACTTGCTGAGTTGAATGGCCCCCAGTATGGGCCCTCTTTGAGGGGTTAAGGAAAGCAGAAGCTATTCTCCTTTTTTTTTTTTTTTTTTGAGTTGGAGTCTCACTCTGTCGCCCAGACTGGAGTGCAGTGGCCGGGAGTGGCCTCGACCTGCTGGGCTCCGGCGATCCTTCCGCCTCAGCCTTCCAAGTAGCTGGAACTACAGGTGCACGCTACCACGCCCGGCTAATTTTTTGATTTATTGTAGAGATGAGGTCTCACCAAGTTGCCCAGGCGGGTCTCGAACCCGTGGGCTCAGGCAATCCACGCACCTCAGCCTCCCAAGATGCGGGATTATAGGCTGAGCCACCAAGCCCGGCTGCATAAGTTATCCTCTAGCGTTGCCACGTAATTGGGGCTGTCCCTGTCTAGTGAACCACAGAGGACAAGAGCCTTGAGCCCTCACAACTAAAGAATGATCTGCAAAAAACAACAAACAACAACAAAAACCCTGATTTCTTTAAGCTTCACTGCTTTGGACACTATACTACTGGCAAAAATGATAGTGAAAATGTTACAAGTTGATGCAAATTTTCACACATCTAAAGATTCTTTGAAGATTCTTCCTGGGAACTGAGTTAACTTTACAAGCATGTGCTACCAGCTTCTTCACAGTGGAACCAAATGTCCCACACCCCTGTGGTGGTCTTAGGGCTACATTTCTCCCCATCCCATCAGGTTCTGTATTTCACAGAGCTTCCTATAAGGTATGTTTTGACCCCAAGCAACCCAGCAGAATGTGCGGGGAGAGACAGGCAGCCTCCAAGACCCGGCTGGGAAGAAAGCCACAGCCAAGCTCACCACCCTTTCACTTTATAAGTAACTTACCTCCTGGATCAGGAAATTATTTTTGCAGCTATCATATTTCCAGTCATTTTTAATCCCAATTTCCATCATTTTCTCTTGCAGAGAGTGCTTAAAAGCATCTATGTGAGGCATCAGAGCAGAACCAGTGGGCTTCCCGGTCCTATGGAAGAAATCAGTGGAAAAGGTTAAGAGACCATGGTGGCAACTGTGATGCTGAAACAAGCATGAAACCAACTGGTGTCCTTTTATTCATTTAAGGGAAGGGGATGAGACCTAATGGTTGTCAAACTCTTATAACATGCCAGGCACTGTGCTGTGCCAGGCCTTTGACATAAAAGCCTGCAAATCAGTGTGACAATGCCCATTTTACTGATGAGAAGATCAAGGATCAGAGAGGACTGCTGATGTGTCTGAGGCCACACAGCTAGCAGGAGGCAAAGCCAAGCTTGGAACACTGCTTTCACCACAAAACTCACAGTCTTTCCACTGCAAAGGTGTTTCCATTTGGAAGAGTGGGACTTGAACTACACCTTAAAAGTTGGGTTAGATTCGTGGGGAGAAAGAGGAATTTTCGCCAGGGTACAACCCAGTGAACACAGTGGTTTCAGAATATTCCAGGAGTGTCAAGTGACAGGTTATGGAGGAGAGAGCACAGGCTGTAAGTCCCAGCTCTCTTCTCGTGAGCCAGGAGACATTGGGAAAATTGCACACTCTGAATCTCAGTTCGTTTGGATGAAAAAGCAAGAAGCCACTTCATAGGTTCTGGAGAGCGTTCGGTGAGCTCATGCAGGCCAAGAACTTAGAGTGGTACCTGGGATGTGGCAGTTGCTCTTTGCTACTGCCAGCTGGTTCCAGAGGGGGCTGCGACCAGTGACAGCGCAGGCAGAGGCTGGGAAGGCCAGCCAGAGGCAGGAATGGCTCAAGTGCCATTCTGAGGAATTTGGCGTCTAGCCCACAGACTTGTACACAGGGGTGGGTGTAGGTGGAATGACAGGATCCAAGACATGTTTAAAGAAAGCTGGGGCAAGGAGGCACTGGATAAAACACAAGCAAAGGTAGGAGAATGGCTCAGGCCACAGCAGGTAGGCAACCAGGTGGGACGCCAGCAGGGAAGGAGAAGAGAGACAGGGACAGGCGGCTACACTCAGGGACCAAGAGATTCTGCTTCTGTCGATGAAGGAAAGGATTGGAGGTCGGGGAAGGAGGGAAGGAAGGGGGGCAACAAGGAGGTACACACCCCCCAGCCCACGCCATGTTTGTGAGCCATGAGTGTGTCAGAAACAGAGTCCTCGGTGCATGCAGGGAAAGTTCTGAAGGCCATGTGTTTGCTTAATTCTGCTCTCCAATCAAAATACTCTGTCCTGGGCTTAGATCCACAAGAAAAGTTATCCCCCGCTGCATGTGTGAGATCTTTGAAAAATAACGGGAATCATAATATTAGTCTGAAAGCAACATCTCGATCCGTGCTCCAGGTCAGCATGGGAAATTTTTAAGTAAACCAAACCAAGAGGGCTTTTGTGTTTTGCCAAAGACTAAGCCTTCCTCCTCAAGTTACAAGCTACTCTTTACACTTCCAGATCCAAAGTATAAATTCTTAAAGATGAGACTCTGGCTCAATGTTCTTCAGATGTTTGTTCACGAAGGCACAAGATAGAAGATCCTTTACCTAAAAATGTCTCCAAAAACAGGGTCGATCTGGTCATAGATGGGCCGAGTGATGGCTTCATTTAGGTCGATTCTTGCCCGAGTCCTGGAGGCGTAGATGCCATTTTTCAGGCAGACAGCTTTCAGAGTCTGGTGAAAACCTTGGTTTCCTTGACTCCTCTAGATCATTAAGCAATAAATTAGCAGAGTTAGTAGGCACTAGAAGGTTGCTGGATCAGAACTGCGTTGCCTTGGCCAAAGGCCTTTACCAAGAGTCACAGGAAAGAGTAGAGACAACACGATCTTCAAACATCATATTAAGTTAAACAAGAGAGGACAATGGCCATGGCTCTGCATTGGCTGGGTGCTCCTGCCGTGGGCTTTCCAAGTGCCCTGTGCACACTTTCATCGCAACCCTTCTCACACAGGTTTGCAACTGTCGGTTTACTCATTTGTCAGGCCCCCGCACCAGACCATCAGCTCGCTGAGATCAGGCGTGTCTCATCCATCTTTAAGTTCTCAGCCTCTGGCAAAGACTTAAGTAGTGTTTGATAAATATTTGTTAAGTGAGCAATTGTTTACCGAATGAATGACAATGTGCTACGGCCTGCCAGTAAGTATATGCCTTGGATTTTCTAAGCATAGTCCAAATCTCATATGCTTTTTGTTAAATATTTACTGAAATACAATGTGATTTGTACACCTTGGCGATATTTTTCCCAGGGAAATAAATTCACAAACCCAAGGAAAGAAAAGGATTATAAAGCTAGAACTATGAGATATTAATCAATTTTAGCCAGCTGGTGATCACTAGCAATAAGAATAAAAATATATTTGCTTAAATTTCAATAGTGGCCTTTGTTGTCTTTAGTCAATGATACATGTTTTAGGGAAATATGTTTTAAGTGAATGGCTGCATAGCATGATTCAATTGATGTAATATTCTCTCTGCCCTCCTTGCTCTTTTCACTTAGTATTACATGAGCATAACCCAAATCATTGTAAATACATCCTAAACATTGTGTTAATAACCAATACAGCATCGTATGCATGTCGAATACATCATTTTACCTCTCTCATGTTTTAGACATTTTGGTTATCTTCCTACATTAAGTAATGATACAATGTTAGTATAAAACATTTGTCTGCCAAAATTTCTGATCTCAAAGGAACGTTGTTTACCAGATAGAAGCACCTTGGGCGTGTTTGTAGTCCCAGAGGGAGAAGCCGTTAAAGGGCTGACGAGAGGGCGTAGTCCTGGAAGCCTGAAGGTGGCTGGTGTCATCCCTTCCTTTCACAGCACACTGTCTCAAGGGGGGGGGGTCTCAGCTTGGTGCCGTCATCTTCTCAGCACCCACCTACTCACTCACTTTTTGGGATCTGTTTTCTTCAATCATTGGATAGAAGCAGTTCTCTCCAGGATCACTTAGCTATCTATTGCTACGATACAAAATTACCAAAAGCAGCGATGTCGTAGCATAAAAACGAACAGCGAACTTCAACAATCTCTTCAGGATTCTGTGAGTGGGAATATGGGAGGGCTTGGCTGGCCATTCTGGCTCTGGTTTCTCCTGAAGCTCAGCCAGATGTGGCCGGGAGTGCAGTTGTCCACGTGGGGCAGGAGGATCTCCCACTGAGGACACACAGCTGGCACGATGGTGCTCGCCACTGGCCTCAGGTGGGAGTCCTCAGCCGCTCTCTGCACGGGCCTTCGCACACGGCAGCTTGGCTTCAGCACGTACGGACTGGCTCTCCCTGAGCAAGTGACCCAGGAGACCACCATGAATGCCTCCATGGCCCTTATGACTCAGCCTCAGAAACCACACGCCATCACCTCTGCCACATTTCCTGGCTCCAGAAACCGGGCCTGATTCAGCGTAGGGGGAGACTCCATGAGGGCCCGGATCCATGGAGGTGAAGACCCACGGGGCCTCTTTGGCGGCTCACTGCCCCAACCCCAGTGAATACCCTCAATGGCCCAATCCCGGGACCTTGCTCATCCTACTTTTTTGACCTTTCAGGAGCATCTAATGGCCTCCTTCTTAACAAGCTTTCTTGCTTTGGTTTTCTTTTTTTTTTTGAGTTGGAGTCTCACTCTGTCACCCAGACTGGAGTGCAGTGGCCGCACCCGGCCACCACAGCCTCGACCTGCTGGGCTCCGGCGATCCTTCTGCCTCTGCCTTCCAAGTAGCTGGAACTACAGGCGCGTGCTACCACACCCAGCTAAGATTTTGATTTATTGTAGAGATGAGGTCTTGCCAAGTTGCCTGGGTGGGTCTCGAACCCACGGGATCAGGCAACTCACTTACCTCGGCCTCCCAAAGCATGGGATTACAGGCTGAGCCACCGAGCCCAGCCACTTTGGTTTTCTTATTGAAAAATAAGAAATTAGGCATTATGCCGAAAATAAGTATTAAAAAATAAGAAAATAGGCATTACACGATTTTCTTCTACTTCCTTGCATGCTTGTCCTTGTCTACCCCTCCCTTGGGTCCTCTTTATTCTTCTGCTCCCTAAGCGTGGCCTTTTTTTTTTTTTTTTTTTGAGTTGGAGTCTCGCTCTATCGCCCAGGTTGGAGTGCAGTGGCACACTTATCACCACCCCAGCATCTGGTGATCCTTCTGCCTCAGCCTTCCAAGTAGCCAGAACTACAGGCGCGCTAATTTTTTTTTTTATTTATTGTAGAGACGAGGTCTCACCAAGTTGCCTGGGCGGGTCTCAAACCCGTGGACTCAGGCAGTGCACTCGCCTCAGCCTCCCAAAGTGCTGGGATGACAGGCTGAGCCACTGAGCCCAGCGTCAAGTGTAGCCTTCTGATGAGGATATGCCATATCACAGTCCTCTCTCTTCCTGCTTCGACAGCATTGACTCCGACAGGTCTGCCTACCAATCCCATATGAGTGACTGCCAAATCTACACTCCCAGCCGCACCTCTCTCTGGGGCTCGAGTTCCACTTTCCTACCAACCTGCTAGATATTCCAACTGCGTTAAACTCTAAATGCATTAGCTCCCATACCGAACACGTTGCCTCCCCCTAAACCAGAGATAGACTCCTCTCCCTCATATCTCCTTACGTCCTCTTTAAATTGATGAGATCTCCTTTCTCTCAGGTACAGATCTTCCTAGAAGTGTGACCGCCTCTCTCTCCCACACCCACCTTGTTTGAACTGCTAACAATCCTGATGGAGGTGTCCTTCGCATTTGCTCTCCAAGCCATCTCGTCTTCTCTGCTTCATCTGCTCTGACCCTTGTTCACATCCTATCGTCTCATCGGACCCAAGTGCCTCCTAGCCAGGCTCTCTGCTTCTAGTCTTTCCTGAAGCATTAAGCTTCCCAAAGCACAGTTCTGATGAAGCCTTTCTCCTGCTTGAAACTTTACTACATTCAAGCTCTTTAACCTGTCCCTCGCTGATGCTTTTCAGCCTTATCATCCAGAACCAGAACCGCTATGTGTACTCTAAGCAGGCTCCCAAATATGTTCTGTCCCTTGTCACCTGGATGCTTGCCCTTCTCCTCCGTTCCTCTGCCCAGGGAAGTATCGCTATCCCCCAGGATCAGGTTCCAATAGTCCCCTCTCTAGAAGGCTAATTGGATTGTCCTCTGACACGCTTTGTGGTTTTTTCTAACATCATCCCCCATTCTCCTGACAATTCCAGCTATGTCCTCTCTAGGTCTTTTGTTCTGGAGGAAACTAACTCTATCCCTGATCCCAGAATGGGATATGTACATAGGCCCACACTCTTCGGTATAAGGCATTCTCTGGTTTCAGGGATTGGTTTAAAAATAGGCATGGGATTCATTTGGAGCCAAAAGAATCACCAAGGAAGGTTTGCTCAGGTTTCTAAGAAGTTTCTTCTTGCTTATGAAATCAGATCCAGAAATGACCCCCCTCTCTGTTTCTTAGACTAGTGGTTCTCAGTCTGGGGTGGTTCTGCCACAACTGAAGAGTAGGAGTTGCCACCAGTACCTACGGGGTAGAGTCCAGGGACTAAGCGTCCTAAAATTCATAGGACAGCCCCTCACGACAAAGAACGATCTGGCCCCAACTGTCATGAACGCTGAGGTTGACAAAACCTCCCCCAGAGCCTGTGGTGCATAGCTGTGAGCCCAGGGACAGCTGCAGCCGTTTTGCCTTCATGAGGGAGGCAGCCTGAGAAAGAGGCCCACTGGGCCACAGAGTCCAGCTCGTTCTCCAGGCCCTCTCCTCCTCTGGCTCTCGGCACGTGGGCCAATACACTTCCTGATGCTCTAGGCTGGCTTGACGGGGGGACTCTGACTTCAGCCTGCCCCAGCCCCCACCAGAATGCTCTCCCTCCTCTGAACATTTAGAGGACTTTTTGGCTCTCTGGTGGCCCTCACCAACATGCTACCTTTCATTATAGTTCCCTGCATACTTCTTCAAGTCTTCGGTGCAGGGATGTGTTTGGGCCATCCTCCTATCCCCAAAGTGAATAGTAAGAGCAGTTGACTTTTGTTAGACACGCTCCACGTGCTGAATGTCAGTCCATCTAGCACTGTATCTCCACATGCATTATCTCAACTCATCTTTACAATATAGGGACCATCATCCTCATTTTACACACAAAGGATCCAAGGCTCAAAAAGGTTAAGAAACTTGTCCATGGTCACACAGCTGGCAAATGGGAAACTGGGATTCAAACCAGAGCCCATGTCTTTCCCCCATGGGATATGCTGCGTCTTAGCAATCAACTCTTGTCTTCAGAAGCCCCTCTTACATGAAGAAAGGAATGAGGGCAGCAAAATTTACTTTTAGGGGGGATCTACAAATGTTAAACTGGTAACTGGCCAGCAACAACAAGTAGCTGCAATCGTTTGCAGAATCCAGTTTATGAGGTGCAGCATGCAAGTACAGGGGCTGAGTGTCTGATTCTGAAGCGAGACAGGCCTGCATTCGATGTGGAGTCCTTGTGTGGCCATAGAGAAGTTATCGACCTCTCTAAGGCTGTACAACTAAAGCCACAGAAAGGGTGTTGCCCACGCAGAATTGCTGTGAGGACTGAATAAGGTAATGTAAAGTACCTGGTATCAGAATCACATTTCGCTCATGTCTGCTGACTGAGTAGTATCCACATGCAGCCACCTACCCAACCATGTGCCACAAACTGACAGCTTCCCTAGTGACCCAGAATCACTCCAGATTACCTCTTCTCTCAGCCCTTGTTCTCTTGCTATGTGTTCGATGCCTTATGCTAGAGGTATCTCCTGCTTTCCTTTCAGCCAAATCGCAGAACAAATACCTACTCATATAGATATTTTAACGAGGTTTTACACAAAACATGCAGATAACAACATCCAGAAGAGGCCATGTGCTAGAAAGCTGGTATCATCTATGCACATACAGAAGCCTCCAGAAGGTAGGAGTTTCATCATACACCCTTTCCACACATTTTCTACTGCTCATATTCCAACTTTCCAATGACATCTGATTCAACGAACATTTTATGAGCCTTGACGCTGCACAAAGCAGTTTTTGAGAACCGTGCTTCTCTAATTTTGGTGTGCATGCAAATCACTGGAAGGTCTTAAAACCTGAGGGCCTGGGATTCTACGTTTCTATCCAGCCCCCAGGTGATGCTGGTCTTCCGGGCCCTGGAACACACATGTTGAAAACAACAACCGCCATACACTATCCATGCACTCCTCCCAGCACTGGGGACTCCAAGTCATCCTTGCCACGTGAGCAGGGTTGTCCAAGCCCCTTTCCCCTTAGCGGGTAGGCGCCACGGACTGAAGCATGTCCCTCAACAAAGCTCATGTGGGAAGCCCTAGCCCCCAATGTGACTGTATTTGGAGATCGGGCCATTATTAAAGGGGGATGGTAAGGTTATAAATGAGGTCATAGGGTGGGGCCTTGATCCATTAGGCCAGGAGTACCTATGGGATGAGAGAGAGACCTCAGGAGTGTGCACACACAGGGAGGAGGCCATACGAGGACAGAGTGAAAAGGCAGCCACTTGCTTGTCAAGGAGAGAGGCCGTGGAATAAATCACCTCACTGATACCTTGATCTTGGACTTTCAGACTTTAGAACTGCGGGAAAATAAATAGCTGTGTGTTGTGTAAGCAACCCAGTCTGTGGCACTACTTTATGACAGCCCAAGAGGACTGATACGATGGGTCTCATTTTTCACTCCTTGGTCTTAGATAAACACTGTCTTGCACTTACACTTTCACCCCTCAGAAACCCCACACAATTAAGAAATAAAACCACAATGTGCATGCCAAGTAAGAGATTATAAAGTGTCTTCTCATTGTGTAATCTAACTGATAGTGACACCAGTGCCGCAAGATAGGTAGGGCAAGTTTTTGGCAACTTCATTTTACAGAAGAAAAAATCCTAATGAGTTTAGGGCCCCGCTCAGGCTACAAGGTGGATGCTCGGTGGAGGTACCCTCAGAACCCAGATCTCAGCTCTATCCCTGCTGAACTGCATCTCTTCCTTTGTTCTTGAGATGCACAGTCGAACGATTTCCTATGTGCAACTTCCACTCTCTCCCACTCTCTTCTAGCTCTTTCTTTTGAAAGCAACAGGATGGTGAAAAGGAGCTGGGGGGATCAGGTAGCCCTCACCAAACTTCCAGGTTTTCCCTGGAAGTGTCACTCACCACGAGGCAGGCCCCGAGGATGCGTCGGTAGGAAGCCTTGGCGGCTCCAACTCCTTCCTGCAGAGGCTGCTTGATGTGGGTGAAGCACTGCGCAATCGCCTTCTCCAGGAGCTCCATCTCCTCTTCCAGGAACCTCCGCAGGCTGCTCAAGCGCAAGTGCTCGTTCTAGGTTAAGGGCCACAGAAGCATCAGGCCACCTCTTCCCCACAGGCACTTTCTCCTAAAACTTTGCTTCCTTTAAGCTTGTCACCAACCCAAGATCTACCTTGAGATGCTCACCTAGACCTGACTTCTCTCTCTCTCTCTCTTTTTTTTTTTTTTGAGAAAGCAGGATTTATTGAGAGGACAGAAAAACTCCCACAGTGGGAGGAGACCTGAGGGGGTTGCCCCTGACTTCTCTTAATTTTCCTCATAAGGCCTCCCTCAGTGCCCAGACCTTCTAGGATTTTGGGGGGTTGGAGAGTAGAACAAATATCTGCCTGCTACAATGTATTTCGGATGTAGAATCCATCAGGCTATTGGGGGAAGTAACTATTCTCCTAAAAATCTGGTTGTTATTCAATAGATTTTTCCAGTGACATCTGATTCAACAAACATTTCACGAGCCTTGACTCTGCACAAAGCAGTTTTTGAGAACAGTGCTTCTCTAGTTTTGGTGTGCATACAAATCACTGGAAGATTTTAAAATCTGAGGGCCTGGAATTCTACATTTCTAGCCAGTCCCCAGGTGATGCTGGTCTTCCAGGCTCTGGACCACACTTTGAATAGCAAAGCTACAGGAGCTCAAAATTAGAACCATGATTTCTTCTTCAAAGAATAATACAGTCTAGTCAGGGAGGGAAAACATATATTCAGATATTACAAGGACGTGGCCGCCGGGGACAGCCTTGACCTCCAGGTTCCAAACTGGAAAACTCACAGTGTTGTTTCCTGCATGGGAACCTTGGTGGTCTCTGCAGCCCGTGGCAGATGGAAGCCACACTCCCTGGCTTGGCACTTAAGGCCCTTCACAGTCAGGACACTACTAGCCTTGCACCATCTCTCTGTTTGCCCAAAATGTCCCCCAGCTAACTGCCCCTGACCTTGCTACCATTCCCCAAACATGCCATCGCTTCTGAGACCCTTGTGCCTTTGCACATGCTAGTCCCACCTTCTTGTCTTTCAAGACAAAGTTCAAAAGTCACTTCTCATGAGAGGCTTTCCCTCACGCCCCAGGCAGAGCTGGGTTCTCTGGCCTGTGCTCCCATCTCATTTTGCAATTCCCATGCCATAGTATTCTTCCTTCCGTGGGATGTCTCCTTCCTTCCACATGTCTCCTTCCCCGGACTAGGATATCACTGAAGGGACAAACTGTTCATGTCTGTTTATTCCAGGGCACGGCACACAGGCGAATCCTATAGAGATGTGTGGATTGAGTGAGTAGCACAGAGAAATTCTGGATAGCATAGGCCTTTAAATCCTATTCCAAATAGTACTTGCTCTCAAGTAGATGTGAGACCTTATACAGGTGACTTAACTTCTCTGGTTCTCAATTGCATCATCTTTAAAGTAAATGAATTGAGTTGGACGATCTTGAAAGAATCTTGAACTCTACTCCATGAAACTTAAGAGTTGATGAACTTTGGAGTTTATGGAGGTTGTTCAGACTTAGATGCACCCTGAGAAATTTCCTAGTTTTCACCATTGAGACTTCTACAAGTCACACTTTCCCCCCAGAGTGCCCTTCAGACTCTTCTGAATGTGTGGTGTCTCTGGGGATCAAAATGAGATAAGAAAGAGGTCGTGGAAAGAGATCTACAGGCAAGATTCTCACAATGTCTGACTCTCAATGAATCCCAATGAATTAACAAATAAATGATTTTTTTTCTAAAAAAGGAAAGAGCTGGGAATAAAAGAACATAAGAGAGAGAAAAGTTGGCACTCAGTGTGAATAAATACAGAATTCATTTGATATTGAGATGTCATCATCAATTTCCTATTGATTCTTTTTTTTTTTTTTTTTGAGTTGGAGTTTCACTTTGTCGCCCAGGCTAGAGTGCAGTGTCATGCGATGGCCACCCTAGTGTTGACCTGCTGGGCTCCAGTGATCCTTCCACCTCAGCCTTCCAAGTAGCCAGAACTACAGGTGCACACTACCACACCTGGCTGATATTTTATTTATTGTAGAGACGAGGTCTCGCCAAGTTGCCTGGGCTGGTCTCGACCCGCGGGCTCAGGCGATCCACTCGCCTCGGCCTCCCAAAGTGCTGGGATTACAGGTTGAGCCACTGTGCCCAGGCCCTATTGATTTGTTAAAAAAAAAAAAGACTCCATTTAAAATCACTAACTACCCAAACTCTAAATTTTTAGTTTGAGTCACAATCTTTAAAAAAATGATCAATCACACACATATTTAGGCTTGATTTTTCATAATTCAAAGGAACTGACAAAACTCTTGCCTTCCAACTTTTCATCAAAGAACTAAGAGTAAAACCAGTATCTAAGGCCAAGGAATTTTGATGAAAGCTGCCTTCGAAGGCTATCACAGAAGTGTCAATCAGCCCCTGCCTCCTCTGCATGTTCCGTGGCCTGGAGTCTGGCTCTGAGGGTGGGGCTGAGCCCTGTGAGAACTGCACCTCTGTGGCAGCAAAGAGCACATGAGGTGGGCACTTCCGGCTTGACTTCCAAATGCCTTGCCCTTATGTTTGCAAAATACACCAACCACACAGCACCACATTTGATTGGTTTTCCATTGGCACTTCCAAAAGCAATCTTGTGCTGGGCAGAGAGACAAATTTCACTCCGAAGAACGTTTTCGGGAAGTTGAAGGTCAAACCCTTTCCCAGCTATTTCAAAGGACAAAAGTAAAATTAGAAAATCTCAGATTCCTGGAGCTTTGCTTTGTTTTTGTCTCATACAACTAGACCAAAAGAAGGCATGAGAAATATGATGAGAAAGACAGCGAATTTTGTTCGATAGGCCCCTTTTATACAGTGTGATCAACTGTGGGCATTCGACCACAACCGAAGACTCCGGTGGGCATTGCTTCCTCTCACGTGGAAGTCAGGCCTTGAGGATCTGCCTCTCCTTGCCACCCTGCAGGCTCATCCCAGGCCTGCTTTCCCTTCTCTTGGGACCAGTTCCTTGACTGCTCATAGAGCCCTACTGGTACGCTTCCTCTGTTCCTTCCCTGTTCTGACATAACAAGAAGTCAGACAGCTTGACTGTGCAAATCTGACAGGTAAAGGGAAGTGTGGAAATAAGTGAAGCCCAACCAGAACAGGCAGAGACCATTATTCAGAGCTCACTAGAAGGGAGTCAGTCGCCGTCACTTCAGTTTGGTAGAGACTCAGAAGCAGGCAGAGAAAGGGGACATGTTTACAGTGGAAGAAAGGGGAGGTTTCAGGTGTGCCCTGATTGGAGGTTGTAGCAGGGAGAAGATAGGTGGGCTAACTAAAAACAGGGCAGCCTGTTGGTTAGGGATACACATTTGGCTTTCCCTGGTTGGTCAGAAATTGGAAGTAAGGACAAAGATTAGGGAAGTCATTAATCAAGTCCTGGCCATTTGGGACCAATTGTTACAGAAGTTATTGTTTAGCCCCCTGGATTGTTACTAGAGATAGCAGTCTGACTTCCTGTAAGTCTGACATACAGATGGAAGACTGGCTTCCTGGACTGTTTACTGTAGAAAAGGGACTGGATCCTGGGCAGGTTGTTGCAGGTTGTGGATCAGAGTTCTATTTTTATTGTGGTCCAACCATTGTCTTTTGTATAGTCAGCCTCTCGCAAAGAAACAATACAGCTGGTGACCGATGACAGAAACAGGTTTTTCTCCAAAAGTCTCCTAGACCTCTAATATAGCAGCTTATCCTTCTTATTTGAGGGTTAAAAAAATCATCCATCGAAGAGATAAATTTGTCCATTAATATGAGAAAAGTAATTTTTAACTGGTCATACAGAAGGCCTGCATTTTTGACAGTGAAGATAAATATCTAAACCCTTCTGAAATTCCCTCCAAGTTTCCTTCTTCTCACATTATTTTACTATACTGCTCTGGGTTTGAGATTCTGACAGCATCAGGCCATGAAGGAACACCAGAGACCGATGAAACATTTTTGGATTGTACACATAAACATGCCTCTCCGGGATAACCAAGAAGTGTCTGTTATCTACTAGAAGCAAGCCAAATCATTGCTGCCATTGTTTAAACACATTCCATCTCATTCAAGTCTCAGGAGAGATGGAAAATAGCTACTGACTATTTTTACATTTTCTTCTCAGCCCATCTGTCCCAGGTAAAATATTATTCTTTTCTCTTTTCCCCCAATGTTATGATTTTAACCCTCTGATCATCTTTTTAGTCTTGAAGACTCTCTGAGCTTCCTATCTTCCTTTCATGGGAAAAGAAAAAAAACATCATAAGTTAATATTCTAACTCAGTAAAAGGAAATGCCCTGCCCTGGAACAGAGAGAATACGTAAGTCCAGCATCTTCCATACCGACATGTTTTGCGTGGAGTTGAAACTGTCTGTGAGGACCAACAAGCCAAAGGCTTCAGTCACATACTTGGTCACCATCCTCCTCTTCTTGTCCAAGAGTCTTCTCCTGATGTATTCTCTTAACTTGGGGATTTCTGGAATTCACAGGCAGCACAAACAATTTTAAAAGCTCAGAAGTTTGAAGCCAACAGAATTCATGAAAGTGAAAAGATCAGGACGGCGGTCTGAATGAACTAGAGTTGAGGTCCTACATTGGCTGGCTGCCTACAAAACCAACCTTTCTGAAAAACACTTATTCCGTGTCTAGAATCAACAACAATAAATGGTAGATCAGTAATGCTGAATGTTAATTTTCTTTAGCTGTAAAAAACAAACTACATAGAGAAGTACAGGCTGGTTGAAAACATGGGCCCTGTGGACAAGTACTTGCCCACAACTGAACTGAAAGTACTCACGCTTCTACAGTCTCAGCTCTCCAGTCCCTTCAGATTTTTCTGTCAACTAACCTTTAATACCAGAGTAGCCCATGCTTGCTTTAGAAATGAATAGGAACCTCTGAAGTGTGGGACTCTACATCAGAAACACACCTTCATCCTATCTCTCTGTCAGTCAGAAGATAATAGCTGCCACTCTATCCTTTCCCCAATACTCCTATAGATGGCAATTTTTCTATATCATTTCTTCCATATAACATGCTAATTTTGTATTTTGTTTGTTTGTTTTTTAAGTGAAAGTCTCGCTGTCACCTAGGCTAGAGTGCAGCAGGATGCTCAGGGCTATCACTGCCTCGATCTGCTGGGCTCAGAGGATCCTTCCGCCCCAGCCTCTCAAGTAGCTGGAACTACAGGCATGCACAACCATGCCCGGCTAATTTTTTTATTTTTATTGTAGAGACGAGGTCTCGCCAAGTTTCCCAGGCTAGTCTCAAACCCCTGGGCTCAGGCACTCCTCCTGCCTCTGCCTCCCAAAGTGCTGGGATTACAGGTGCGAGCCACTGTGCCCAGCCTAATCGTATCTTTGGTTGGTCAAGTCCATGCTCCATTTCTGGGGACACTTTGCATCTCTGCTCCTTGACCTCGATTCACATCTAGTAAAATGTGTGCCTGTTGTAAGCCATGCTGAGCTCAGATGAAAGCTAGCCCTGAACCTGCCTGTTCACCCAGTGTCCATGAGTTCTCCAGCACACACAGAGCTCTCGCTTCCTGGCCTCCTGTACTCACAGCCAGCACCATCTAACGAAGCCTTATTTTTACTTTAATATTTTCACTTCAGTTAGTACTAGCTCCTCGTCTAGATTTTAAATTCTGTTAAGAAAGAGGTCATGGCTTCCACTTTCTCTGCCTCACAGACAAAGCCTATGTTAGACACTCAGAAAACAATTCCGATACCCACAACTGGGTAGGAGAGAACTCTCAAGCCAAATACTGAGGCAATGACAACCCAATCACTTGACCTTTACCAACCCACGGTAAGATTTGGAGGAGAGAGGAATTGTGGTAAGCCAGGAAAAAATTTTTGTGTGGCACAGAAAGTTCTAGAGCAGGAAATGTTGCGTGCCACACTTAATCTTGAGAAGTCCAGTGATTAAGGTAAAAAGCATAAATTACCAGTCTCCTCTTCAGTGAGGAGGGCCTGCTGCCAGTACTCCTGGGCGCTGACTGTGTACACCAGATCTGAGGCTTCCAGAACCTTGAAGTCAGTCGGCAGTTTTCTCTGAAGTGAGAGAGGCACACAGGAAACAGAGTAACTCAGCCATGGCAAAGGCTCACAAGAGCCTTCGGCAAATTTCGGCTGTCCAGCTCTCTTTCAGTTCTCCAAGAGTCCCATAAGGAAGAGGCAATGTTCTAAATGTCTGGTGTTGCCATCTGTCCTCTCCTAGTAAGGTCAGAAGCTGGGAGGAAACTGTTGCACGGAAACGATTCTCTCGGGAGTTAAACATATACATTCTAGGAGAAAATAGTTCAAAAGTGTATTTAAATGTTCAGAGGGAGAAAGCAGCTAGATCCTTTTTGGAAGAGAAAGCACGGCTCTGGAAGAGGCAGCAGTGCGCTGCAGCCAGCTTGTACCAGTCACTTCCCTACACTGTATTCAGAGACATCACGCTAGTAGTCTGAAATTGGCGATGGTGGGAGTATTTATTTACATCACGGGAACCGGCAAATGGTACACATCAGTGTTTTGGTTTTGGTTTGTCAGTTTAAAAAAGTCAAATAAAAAGCTGGTCGTTAAACATTTACCAGCACAATACAGCATTGGGCAAAAGTTCCTATAAAAGTGAAAGTTTCTTAGCTGGCTTACTTGGTAAATAATCATATACAATTTAATGCAGAGTAATGCTTAAACAAATGCTGGTTTTAAATATCAGGGAATTAAGAATTATGTGAGAAAGTCTTTTTTATGATTAGAAGAAACATCATCACTGAGAAGTCATATTAGAATTGTATGTAAATATTTCCCATCTTCCATTTTTCTCACTTAAGAGAGAAAACACACACACATACAGAGAGTGCATGTGCATGACACAGTGGGGAAGTGTCAGTCTCTTTCTGATGCAAAATTGCTGAGTGGGTGGAGGACCCGTAGTTTACAGGGATTGATGAGAAGACATATCTCGGGCAAGTTGTAAGCACACGCAGTTAAGGCTGGAAAAGAGATGCCTGTGAAGACTGACAGAAGCCCCCACCCCCCACCCCGCCATACTATAGAGTCAAGCTAAAGTTGTATAAAGGATCTACTGAGATTATTTGCCTCTGATAGAGCTTTGGCTCTAGGAAAAAGCTTAGGGAAAGTTGAAGCTAACTTCTACTGGGAGATAAAACTAATGTGGAATTAAATTGAAGTAGGATTTTAAAACAGTGACAAAAAAGGAGTGTACCTAGCTGTGTCTAGGTGTTCACGTTATTTGAAATCTTTCTCTAAATTTTGTACAACTTTTCTAAAAATGATTGAAGATCAGTTAACCTTTATTCTTATTATTATAGTACAATATTTTTGTAGTATCAATGAAGTGGCTACAGTATGAAGGTCTCATGTTATTGTAAAAGAGAAGTAGAAACAGTTACAGGTGGAGGCTAGGGTCCAAGGGGTTAGTAGACACTTATCAAATTATGCTATGGGAAGATTAGACCCTGTTCTAATTTAAACACATGGTTTATCATGACAGTGTATAGCACAATATATTAAAGTTTGTAAGAAGATCCTGTACCCGAAAGAAGGGAAAACCCAGAGCTCAAAATAAAAGGGATACTAGAAGCAAAGTCGAAAAGGACATAGTGAAGTTGGGTTTAGATTGAAATCAGTAATATAAACCACGACATCATTTTAAAAAATCTACCTTTTCTAGTTTTGTCACCAAAATTATTTTGCACTGATATCACCCTGCCACTGCCTTACTTGTATGAAATAATTTGATATGTACTCCTATCATCTCAACTTTTACTTCTACTATTATCTTCTACTAAAAGAAACCCATGTTTCTTGGAGAGTAGTTGGTCTGTGTCTTGGGGCGGGGAAAAATAAAGTGGACCTGAATATCTTGCTGTTGTTTGACAACAAGAATGTTTCTTAAAGTGTCCCGGTAATGCTAAAGGAAGTCATCTTAAAGAGCTCCCCCAGTGGCCAAGATATGACACCGTGAACAGCAAAAAGAGCACAACAATTCTGTGAGATGAAGAGTTCATTATGATCCTACAACCCAGTGAATAAGGCATGTTAAAGCAAAGGCATCAACCAGCTCAAATGACGGGCCTGAGAATGTCAAAACCCAGCCACTAAATCCCATTTGTGCAGGTCCTAAGAGAATTTTGTAAGAGTGGTAACAATCTTGGTGGGGGTACAAAATCCCATCAGGTCAAAAAAGGCAGTAAAACTTTGTGAGTTAGGTTGCAATAAAATGTTGTGTGGGACGTATAGTTAAAAAATGAGTCAAGACAAAGCTCAAGGGAGGCTCAAGTGAAGCATAACATACCAGACAATAAGAAAAGACATGGAATAAGCAACATGTTACCATCAGATGGGGCCCAGCCCAAGTCACTGCATCCTGGAAGGACCTATGTGCCTGTGTCTAGTCCTGGATCTCGAGCTGATAACACAAATGCACAGCCATATTGTAATCCTCAATCTTCAACCATGTGATTTCAGCTGACAAGCTACCATAGTTTATAAATACTAAGATACACTTCTTTTCTACCATTTAATATTTCTGAGATTGAGATGCATCTTACAACTGCTGTAGGCCAGGTGGCAGTCACAAGGTGGTTGTCACTGCCTGTGTGTTATGGGCTGAATTGTATCCATATATATATATATATCCTGAGGTCCTAATCCCTATTACCTCAGAATGTGACCTTCTTTGGACATTAAGTCCTGCAGGTGAAATTAATTAAGTTTAGGCAACTCCCTTGGGTCCCCTCCCATTGTGTGAGCTTTTCTGTCCTCTCAGTAAATCCTGCTTTCTCTCTCTCTCTCTCTCACACACACACACACACAGAAATTAAGTTCAGATAAAGTCATACTAAAGTAGGGTGGATCCTTAATCCAATATGACTGATGTCCTCATAAAAAGAGAAAAATTGAACAGAGACATGTACACAGGGAGAACCCCATGTGAAGACTGGAGCTATGCTGCCACAAGCCAAGGATCTACCAGAAGCCAGAGAAAGCCCTGGAGCAGACTCTCCCCTAGTGCCTCCAGAGGGAGCATGGCACTGCTGACACCTTAATGTTGAACTTCCAGCTTCCAGAACTGTGAGATAGCAATTTTCTGTTGACACCCAGGTTGTATTGCTTTGTTACAGCAGCCCAAGGAGACTAATACACTACACATGGGTGGACTTGGTCACAGCTGTTCGCGTTGCTAATAAGTTCTGTGCGTTGTTGAAACTGCTCTCTTTAATTGCCATTTAAAATGTCTTAAAAAAAGCCGGGCTCGGTGGCTCAGTCTGTAATCCCGCGCCTTTGGGAGGCTGAGGTGAGTGGATTGCCTGAGCCCGTGGGTTCGAGACCCGCCTGGGCAGCGAGACCTCATCTCTACAATAAATCAAAAAATCAGCCGGGCGTGGTAGCGCGCACCTGTAGTTCCAGCAACTTGGAAGACTGAGGCGGAAGGATTGCCGGAGCCCAGCAGGTTGAGGCTGCGGTGGCCAGGAGCAGCCACTGCACTCCAGTTTGGGGGACAGAGTGAGACTCCAACTAAAAAAAAAAAAAAAAAAAAAAAAAAAAAAAAAGTCTTAAAAAAGACTATGTTATGATTTGGAGTTGAAAAAAATTTTTTTTGCTGACACTGAGAGTTCTGGAAATAGAACAGTGGGGCATACATTTGATATCAGTGAAAAAAATGCTTATGGTTGGTGGACTAGATAATAATTCCAGGTTTTCTTGCAAAGCAACACCTAAGTGCTAGGTGGAACCCAGCAAAAGGACACACTCACATGTAAAGCTAGGTTATGTTTTGATACTGAGATATGTACAAAGTGATTGCCACACACCCAGAAAAAAAAGTGCTGAGGTCAAAACTTGCAGAAAGGGTGTCAGTGACTTGGAAGGAAATCCTAGAGACAACAATGGAACACTTTAAGTAATGCTGCATCCTTGTACTCTTACTGGTATAGATGATGAAACTGGGAGAAAAGAATTGAAGACTCTCAAAATATGATGTAGATGAGTTGGACTCAATGAAAAACAGTTGTAGAAATTCCTTAGCCAATATATCCTACTTATAGTTTCATTATTTTCTGAGACATAAGAGTATATATGAATTTAAAAATCCATGTTAGTCAGCCTGTAATCCCAGCACTTTGGGAGACCAAGGCGAGTGGATTGTCTGAGCCTGCAGGTTTGAGACCAGCCCAGGCAACTTGGCAAGACCTCGTCTCTACAATAAATAAATAAAACAATTAACCAGGCATGGTAGCACGTGCCTGTAGTTCTGGTTACATGGAAGGCTGAGGCACCCAGCAGGTCGATGCTGGGGTGGCTGTGAGTGTGCGACTGCACTCCAGCCTGGGTGACAGAGTGAGACTGCCAAATCAAAAAAAAAAAAAAAAATCCATGTTAGGCCAGGGATAGTGGCTCATGCCTGTAATCCCATCACTTTGGGAGGCATGAGGAGTGCTTGAACCCAGGAGTTCAAAACCAGTCTAGGCAACATAGCAAGATCTTGTCTCTACAAAAAATAAAAAAATTAGCTGGGCACGGTAGCACGTGCTTGTAGTCCCAGTAACTGGGGAGGCTGAAGCAGGAAGACAGCTTGAGCCCAAGAGGTCGAGGCTGCGGTGAAGCCATGATCATGCCACTGCACTCCAGCCTGGGTGACAGAGTAAGATCTCGACACACACTCACACACAAAATACATGGTAAAGACATCTGATACGTATCTTTTGATAACATAAAATTTAAAATTCTAGCTGGGCTCGGTGGCTCAGCCTGTAATCCCGCGCCTTTGGGAGGCTGAGGTGAGTGGATTGCCTGAGCCCGCGGGTTCGAGACCCTCCTGGGCAACTTGGCGAGACCTCATCTCTACAATAAATCAAAAAATTAGCCGGTCGTGGTAGCGTGCGCCTGTAATTCCAGTTACTCGGAAGGCTGAGGCGGAAGGATCGCCGGAGCCCAGCAGGCAAGGCTGCGGTGGCCGGGAGCGGCCACTGCACTCCTGTCTGGGTGACAGAGTGAGACTCCAACTCAAAAAAAAAAAAAATTTAAAATTCTAAGTAATAAGAAAGCACCATGTAATAGTTTAATTGGCAGCATTTTTTTTAAAGAGGTATAAAACAGTGATGTACCTTAAAATTGATGATGTCTTAGATTTTTTTTGAAACATTAAAATCCTGCTTCCCAAGACGGTAGGGGACCTTACAACCCGAGAAGGTATAAAAATAAGTATAAAGGTGATAATGAAATGAATCAAACCCATTTTATAAGTTACTCTCTACTGAGTTTAGAGAATGGTTTGCAAACACAATGTGTGTAGATTGCATCTATTTTTGCAGGTATTTTAAGTGCTAAAGTTCGTGATTATAGTTTTAAGTGTGTACAGAAATTTAAGGTTTAAAGATGGTGTAATTTTATACAGAAATTGAAGCTGTCGATTCCATATGCTAATTGAGGATTAATCAAGGAAAAACAGTTGGTGCATAATTATTAGGTTTGTAAATAAAATAAGATTTATAAGCTGAACTTAAAGGCTCCTGGTTATTTTGACAGTTTAAATGAAAATTATTTCAATCAGACAAAGCTTCATTTATGCACAGCAATCAGTTCTTTTCATGGTAAAAAAAAACAAGCTGAATGAACCAGAAAATGACCCATTTGCTTATACTGTGGGAGCAGTTAGAAGAAGAGCCTCATGTGGCAATGGTATCTGAAATGCTCAGCTAAAAGGAAGGTGTTCCTTCTCTCTCCCTATCGTGGTGTTTACCCCACAGCAAATTATGCCCATAGGCTCCTGTACCATAGGCTGCACTCACACAGGACCCTTTCAGATCTGCAATAATTCAGGGAAGGGCAGAGGACAGTGGCTTCCCCTGCAAGGCCATCTGCACTGGCCTCTGTATTTCTTCTTGACACGCACATTAACAAGTGTCATCGCAAAGACTGCCCTCAGTATCTGAAAATTCAGAATTCCAAAGTTGATGGGGATTCTCTCTGAAAAATTCCAGAGGTCTGCTATGGGGGGAAGGCTGTCTTACG
The DNA here is from genome assembly GCF_000164805.1 of Carlito syrichta. Classification (NCBI taxonomy): domain Eukaryota; kingdom Metazoa; phylum Chordata; class Mammalia; order Primates; family Tarsiidae; genus Carlito; species Carlito syrichta. The sequence continues at coordinate 564,138 of NW_007253072.1, forward strand.
TTTATCTGTCAAAAACAGATGTTAAACCCTATCATTTCTCCTCTTTTTTTTTTTTTTAAAAAGGCAGGATTTATTGAGAGGACAGAAAAGCTCCCACAGTATGAGGGGACACAAGGGGGTTTGCACCATTTCTCCTTTTAAAAAATGCGAATTTTTTTCCTGCTAAAATAATTTCCTCACTCCAATTTTTATCAAGAAAACCACCTTTCCTGATAAAACAAAACAAATAATTTGAGGTACTATGAACAGAATGTTTCTGCACCCTCCCTCCATTCATATGTTGAAATCCTCACACCTCAAGGTGAGGGTATCAGGAGATGGGAGTCTTTGGGAGGGGATTAAGTCACAAAGGTGGAGCCCTCATGAATAAAATTAATGCTCTTACAAAAGAGGCCTAAGAGAAACCCTTCACCCCTTCCACCATGTAAGGACGCAGTGAGACGACAACTGTTCCTTTATGAAGTGGGTCTTTGCCAGACATTCAAGCTACCAGTGGCTTGATCTTGGATTTCCCAGCCTCCAGAACTGCAAGAAATAAATGTCTGTTGTTTATACGTCACCCAGTCTATGGCACTTTTGTTATAGCAGCGTGAACAGACTAAGACATGGGGAGAAAGGATGAGATGCACAGACATCTCTAGGAAGTACCCTTTCCACTCCTTCCATCCAGCACTAGACAGAAGTGCCACTTCTAAGGGCAGGAGGGAAGATGTGTGTAGAACGCTGTGTATACGTGTGGCCATCCTTCCATCTCCACTTCTCCCTGCAGCCCGGCACAGTGAACAAGGAGTTGGCACTCCCCACTTCAATCCAGCTTCAAATCCAGCCCTTGTGATGAAGGGTGTTCACAAGGGAAGGCCTCACTTAGAAGCAACAGGCGTTTCAGTTCTCAGAAGACTTCTCTGCAGCTTTGAAATTGCTGACTGCTCCCTCTTCCTGACTCTTTTCTCCTCACCTTCTCTGACATCATTCACCATTTCCCAGGGCCTTCCTAGTTCCTTGTCCAACTTTCTCAAGGGGATTCCTTTCCTTAGTTTTCCTCCTAAATATGGAAATTACAACATTTGAAATTTTGATGAAAACAAAAGCTTTGAAACGTTATTGAAATGGCATCTGGTGGTGTGGCTGAGGCTCTCAACTGAGTGACCCATCCCCAGTCACATCCCCTTCTCCAATGCTGCCCTCCCACCAGGACGTAGTCCTGGCAATAAGTTGGAAAAGTTTTGTTTTCCTGATATGAAAAAGAACAGATCTGGCTGGTGAACCACCATTCATCCTCCTCTCCAGCCCTTTCTTCCTGCCTGGTCAGTGGACATGGGGCCTGGGGTGCAGCAGCCATTTGGTGATGCTAGGATGCCAGGCAGGAAGAGAAAAGCAGCACACCAATGATGCCAGAACAGCCCCAGCCCTGGATTGCTCCTTCCCGATTTCTTATTACGTTAGCCTGAGAAACCCATTAGTGTCAGACACTATTGTATTGTTCTTGTTGCTGTTACTTGCAGCCAAAAGTACTCTTACCCAATAATTTAATCCAGAAGTCTCAACTGGGGGCATTTGGTTTGAGGGCATTCTTGGTTGTCACAGTAACTGGGGAACATTTCTGACATTTGGAAAGTAGAGGGGGTGGCATGGACTATCCTACAGAACTCAGAGGAGAGTTCTACATAATACTCCTCTCAAAATGTCAATAATGTCTCTGCTAGAAACACTGGAAAGTTCCAAGGTTAACCTTCCACCCACCTTCCTCCATTGACTATCTTTGGACAGCCCAAGCTATGCCCATGGTTCTCAAATCTTTACCTGTAATCAGCCTTTTTGCAGTGGTCCCTACCATAAAGCCAGTTAGCTACAGGACATCCCCTAAGTCATTAAACTCAGTATGTTCATTCATTTATTTTCATTTTGACCTCCCAAAAGCCCCTGCTCCTCCTGAATTTCATTTTTATGAATGTCACCCCCATCCCCTGAGTTGCTTCAAGCTAGAAAACCCAGCAGTCACCCCAAGTTCTCTCTCTGTTACCTCCCATGGATAAAGCTGAGGACTGGGCCTTCCTAATGTTGCTCCAGGACATCGCCTCCTTTCTTTTCTTACCAGGCCCAGTTCGGGCTCTTCTCCCTGCCCACCCAGATTCCAGCAAAAGCCTCCTGACTGGTCTCTCTACATCCTGACCTCACTAGCCTCATCCCCACCATCCACTCCCCCTACTGCTGAGAAAACAGTCTTGCCAAGATGCACAGTATTTACAAACTGAGAATTAGAAGCATCATCCCAGAGGACTGTATGTCATTTTTCTTATGATACCTTTTCATCTTTATAATTAAAAAAAATAGTCACAGACCCACAGCTATAGGGATGACTACCTTATAATCCATTTCTGCCTTATGTTTTCTAGGATTCAAGTTAAATTTGCTTCAAACGGTGGCATGTAGCACAAGTGAAGTTTTCACAAAAATTCAAAGTGAAGTCACGTGGTTGGAGAATTAAGGTATCACCGACCAATTGGAGGTGATGGTTGGAGGCCTCAAAAGAACTTGAAGTAAGAACTGTGGTAACCCTGCAAGCTGGTGTGTTATTGCCCAGACTCTCTCTCATACAAACCCATTTGGCACTTTTATTAGCAATAAACGTAGTTGTGAATTATGTATTGAAGTATTCTGTGTTTCCAGTTCCGGGAATTATATGATTAGGTACTCAAAGTGCATGTTTATTTAATGCCAACAAGAATAATTCAAGAGAGAAAGACCTGCTTTACTGGGTTTTGCCTCATTAGCACTGGCATTCAAAAATTGCTCGGTGAACACTTCTTAAATATGAGGCTTAATTATACTGAACTAAAAACAAAAGCTTCAAAATGTTCAATTCCATGTTGTACAATAGACATTTGCTGTATCAGTATTATTGAAGTCAAAACACAGAAAGCAATTGAATATAGAACTGGACATAGGCCAAGTGTTTTTACAATCGAACCATACTGAAGATTTAGTTTCAGCAAAACTGTCATCTATCACATTATACTTACTCTGATATGCCCCTTATGTTGTTTTGTTTATATTTTATCTTAAAATTGGTTTGAGTTTTATAGTTGTAGAAGACAATTATAGTAAGGAGCTTTAAGTGTGTATCTATTTTGGTGACCAACTGCAAAAATAATTTAAGAAAACATTGAGTCCCACAGGATGATGCTCAAGGTTGAAAAACGCAGCTCGGGCCTTCTCTTCCTGCCAGCCCTCCCACACCCCCCTTTTCTGAGTCCTTCAAAACAACTTGCAGACCATTCACCAAACAAGCCAGCCTATTTCAACTGCGTTCTTTCCTCCACCTCGAATGCTCCTGCCTCTACTTCTTCCCCTTACTAAGGACTACTGGCTTCCTAAAATTCTGCTCAGAGGCCAAGTCTCTCTGAACCTCTCTCCAGTACCGCCTGTCCAACTGCCAGTGTGATCGGGGCATCTTTCCCCTTTAAAACCATCGCACCCCGTGATTCCTCCATTGGGGCACACCTCCCCCTGGATTCGCCCAGACATGCTTCTCAGGAGACCACATGCTCATCCAATCCTCCCAACAATCACAGGAGGTAGATATTATGATCTCCCCAATGTCTAAATGAGAAAATGGAGGCTCAGAGCGGTGATGTAGCTTGTCTAAGGTCACAAAGGAATTAAGCAGTAGGACTGGGTCAAGCTGCAATGATCTACTCCAAAACCTTTGCCCTTGCTACTACTAGATCAAAATCCAGTGGCTGAGAAGCAGAAAGATACACAGGGAAACCTGTTAACTCACCTTCAGTTTTTCCTTGAGAATTCTATTCCTTTGTAGTTTTATCATTTCATTTCTTTCTAAAACAGCCTCTCGCTGACTTTGAATAGCTTTCTGGATTGTGAAAGAAATGAAAACATGCACAGAGTCCAGAGTTATAATGCTGATGAGGTGATGGGACACACATATTTTGGGCAGATCTTCATTTGGCCCAGACAGTCAAATATACATACAGAATGTAGCGTGCAATACATATAACACGCAAACCCATGTGTTCATCAACTATGTAACCGGAAAGGCCTCCAGTCAACAGTTGGCTCTTAGCCGTTAACACTCAGTTAAGTTTTTTGGGTATCAAAAGTAATTCATGGATTTTTAACTGAGTGAGGGAGTTGGCATCCCTAAACTCCAAGTTGTTCGAGGATCAATTGTAATATTAATCATGAAAGTATTATTTAAAAATAACCAGTTCATACTCACATTTCCCACCTTTCTTTCCCTGAAATGAAATTGGAAAAATGTAACAGTTACTTAGCTTGTATTACAGTCCCCAGTCTTTTGACTTTCCCTAAAAGCAGCACACACTACCAGGTCTCGGTGCCTTTGCCTAAGCTCTTGCTTTCACCCCATGCACTCTCCTCTGATCCACCTCCGGCATCCAGCTGAAAAAAGCAGCTTTATTTGTCAGTGTTAAGCCAGTGTTTTGTTAACTACAAAATGACCTCTCAACCCTGTCCCAGTCAAAAATGCAGCCCTCTTACCCTGGGTTCCTACAGCACTTTGCTTGTCCCTCACATATAACCTTTAACGCTCTTCTGGATAGTCAGCTCAGAGACAACATGCTTCTGAATGGCAGCATTTTCTAGAACCACAGTATTCACTTAACGCTTACTAAATCAGATTTTATTATGTCTAGTCTTAGTGCTGGCCTTGGAAAAGATAAGCTTGAGATACTATTCTCTGGTAGGGGTACAATGGGGAGAAACTGCAGTGGAAAAAAATGAAGCAAAAACTCCTACCTAGACCTTAAGAGCAAGTTAATTCCTGAAGACAGCAGTCAGACTTAAGTTTCAGGGGGCATGGGGGAAACGGAGGAGGGGACAGGTGAAGGAGTTCTTGTTAGAGCCGAGAAGCATCAATGGTGTCATGTCCCGTGACCATATGCCCTGTGTACCCAGGACAGCTCAGTTTCTATCCAATGAGCCTCTTTAAGGTCTAATGACACCCCCCTCACTCTCAAGAGTGCCCCAATATGGAAGATGAGTTACAGTCTTCCTGGTTATAGGGGAAGCGAATAGGAATCAGCATCTATTAAGCTCTAAAGTGCTTACTTTTCATTATTATTTGTGAGAATATGAGTCTAAGAGAATGCTTCTACTTTTGACTGAAGTTCTCAAACTTTGAGGACCCACTCCAAATGAAGTGAAAATTTTAGGAGAGCGCAAATCTGAAACTGAATCTGACACTTCAAAGCTGTACCCTGCCAGATAGTATTATACACTGAACCCCTAGCTGTGGGGGCATGCAAACTTTCCACACCTATGTGGACGGGTGGGACCACTATATCGCACAGGCTGGGAGGTGCTCTCTGCACCTGAGACAGGCGAGCGGTGCCCCTTGAGCCGTGTGGAGGACAGCTGGTTTGCAGCTAAGCAGCTACCCTGGAATGTTCAGATTCCCGAGACAACATACCCAGAGGTCCTGATGTCCCAGGAAGTCACCCAGTCTTTTCGTTCACCCCCAGCAGTTGCTTCCTGAAGCCCAAGATGCCCCCTGGGTCATGCAGTCAAGCTCTGCCACTTCTGTAAGTCAGGGCCTGTGGAGGAAAGCCCCTGGCTAGGCCCCCATCACGGCGAGCCCAGCATGATACCTCAGGTATTCCGGCAAGTGGAGTTTGTCAGTCTTGGTGATCACCAGGGCCACATCCCTGCAGAAGCCTCGCTGGCAGGCTCTGATGCTCTCACGTAGAAGGTCTTCGTGGGCTCTTCCCCCAGAAACTCTCTCTACGTCACTGATCACCCAGATCACGGCGCACTTGTCGATGGTCTGCGAAACATGACCACAGCAAGTGTCAGCACATGATCGGCACTGCAGGTCTGGAGGACCGGTTCCTTCATGCTTTGCTGACGCCCACCCCTCCCTCAGTTCCACCTCTCACCACTCCCCACTGCACTCTGTGCACCAGACAGACTGAGCGACTCCTACCTTGATCTGTTAACACTCAGGGGCTTTGCATTTGCCACAGCCTCTGCCTAGCTTCCACTTGACCTTCAAGACTCTGCGGAGAACCCCCCGAGAATGTGCTGGCCGCCCCTCCTCTGCGTCCTCTAACACCTGGACTTACCCACCAGCACCTCCCAGAGCGACTGCAGTGAGTCTGCTCTCTGCCTCTGACGCAAAGGGGCTGTGCGCTCCTTTCCTTTCGTCTTGGAATCCACATCACCTCAAGCCCAGTGCTCATCCATGCAAGAGGCTTCATGGACGTGAGTGGCATCAGGGACTGAGAGGAGTCAGCAAATCAGCCCTCCAGACTCAGATCCATCACCGGCTTGCTTTCCCTCAGTTTTCCTCGGGGGGAAAGTATTGTTCTTCCAGAGCTAATTTTAGTGGTGCATCTACCCCAAAGCTGTCACCTTGTGGCATCGTTTTGATATTTGCCACTGTGTGTTCCAGCACATGGCCAGAAATCACATGACGCCAGTTGCAAAGGTCGAGGAACATGAAATTACAAGTTATTAATTAACAGGAAAAATGTTGAGATTAACACAGGGCCACGCTACTATGGATCTGGACCTCCTCTGTGCATGAAAGGACTCAGATCAGGCAAGAAAACAAAAGCCATCACTGCCCTTCCACTTCCAAATTACAGTCAACTCAGGGAAACTTTGGGCTCTGAAGAGTCAACCCAGTAGGCGGTGAATGGTCAGTCAGGCTGTGGAAGACTTTAAGGATACCAGGCCAGTAGCTCCTCGAGGGCGGGACCTCTGTCACCTCTGTATTCCCCATGGTCTTGGTAAACTACAGGTGCTTAATAAACGTGTATGACTATGAGACAAAGACTGCAATCATAAAGGTTGCAGGAATTGTTTCAGGCCTCACACAAAGCTCCTGACTGCCAGGATTTGGTGAAGTTAGGGTCGCAGAAAAACAGAAAAGCATTTCTATAAAACAAGAACGACTGAAACTAGGAGTGGATGGGATGGCATCCTGCCACTGCGACCTCTATCCCCCCCACCACTCCCCATGATGAGAATGGGCCTAGGGGTTAGGTGACCTGCCTCAGGTCACGACTTTTAAGTGGCAGACCAGGGACACCGAAGTTTTAGGGAAGGCAAAGCTGGCAGCCTGAGCGAAGGGAAGGGCCACTGTGCTCTGTTCTCCCTGCAGAGAGGAAAGACTTGAGTAACTCCTTGTGAGAGGATATCGCAAAACCACAAGAATGCGGAGGCGTTGGGAACACTCCCTTCACTTCAGCCGACCTTTTCAGAGACTGTGCTTGAGCCAACGTGCCGGCTCTGATACACTGCCCAGCGTATCTGAACTGGCTGCAGCCACAGCTCCATCCGGTAAGGGGCCTGGCCACCTCCCTAAGCTGTCGTCCCCTTGGCCGGGCCTGGAACTAGCTGAGGTCGGTGATTCCGCTCAAGAGCTTAGACCCTGCGGAAACGAAGCCTCACACGGCCAGGCCTTCATCTTAAAGGAAGCAGATACGGGGTTGTTCTGGACAGAGAGGTGGTAGAGAGAGCCTGGCTGAGAAGTTAAGAAACCTGCTCTCAGCCGGGCTCGGTAGCTCAGCCTGTAATCCCGCGCCTTGGGAGGCTGCGGTGAGTGGATTGCCTGAGCCCGTGGGTTCGAGACACACCTGAGCAACTTGGCGAGACCTCATCTCTACAATAAATTAAAAAAAAAAAAAAAAAAAATGAGCCGGGTGTGGTAGCGCGTGCCTGTAGTTCCAGCTACTCGGAAGGCTGAAGTGGAAGGATCGCCGGAGCCCAGCAGGTCGACGCTGCAGTGGCCAGGAGCAGCCACGGCACTCCAGTCTGGGCGACAGAGTGACACTCCAACTCAAAAAAAAAAAGAAAAAAAAAACCTGCTCTCCAGTTCAAACTCTGTTGCTCACATGCTGTGTAGTCTTGGGCAAGAGTTTAAAGAACTGGATTCTCCGGTAGCTTCTGTGCAGCTCATAACTCAGTAATACTGGTCCTTCCGCCTCCTCCCCAGCCCCTGTCCTGTGTTCCCACCCTATACTCCACTGCACCGGCTGCCACCACGCCCCTTCTTCCTCTCTCCATCACTCGCCCACCCTGTCCCTGTGGACTCTGCTTACTCTCAGGTCCCTCTATCGCTGGCCCTACGTGCGCATCGCACGTTCTTGTTCTGGACACAAGCAAACCCCGTGATGCCTCTCTCCCAACCTCTCTGACCACCCACCTGCCACTGCCCTGAGGTTTAGAATATAGAAAGTAGAATTAATTCCAGTGAACTCAGAAAATCCCCTAAGCTGGGAGTCGAGCTATCTTTGTTGTCTCAGAAAGGCGGAGGAGTTGAAGGAAGAGAATGAAACTGAAGAAGGCAGTCACCTTTTTCCACATCTCGTCCCTCTTGCTGTTGAAGTCGCCTGTGCCTGGGATGTCCACCAGCACGACCCCTTCTGGGATCAGCTCAGATTTGGGAAGAGTTACTTCCACGTATTTGATCAAGGGCCAGATGTGTGTCTCAGCGGACTCTCCATCCCAGCGTCTCCTCTGAGTGCGGATGTAGGGATCCAGCTTGACAGACAGCGCTCCCGCCTGAGGAAGGAGGAAGCGTCACATACCCTGGCTGCTCCCCAGCTCTGTTCTCCTGGGGCGGCTGTGATGCAGGTTTGTGGAAGGTATCCTGAGTAATGGCAAAAATGCACTGGACGATGGGTGCCAGGAGGCCTGCCATCTGGTCTGTAGAGCCAAGACCTTAAGAGCCAGGAAGGATCTTGACATCAGGAAATGTAGGCTTCTTAACTTACAGATGAAAAAAACCCGAAGTCACCTAAAATGAGACTTCAGGAAAGTTACAGCATAACTGGATAATAAAGCTGTCTCCTAAATGCCATTCAATGCTAAAATGAGTGTAATAGGCTATTTTCTAAATTTTAAAGAGAGAGGATTCTTCCCATGTGGCTCATGTGAACATTTTAATTACCAGAAAGTCAGTAATGACTACAGAAATTGACAGTGACCATATTTTCCAAATTGAAATTGATTTTCAAAAGGTTTTTTAGGTCAGGCGCAGTGGCTCAGTCTGTAATCCCAGCACTTTGGGAGGCCGAGGCAAGTGGATTGCCTGAGCCCGTGGGTTCAAGACCAGCCTGGGCAACTTGGTGAGATCTCGTCTCTACAATAAATCAAAAATTAGCCAGGCGTGGTAGCACGCGCCTGTAGTTCTAGCTACTTGGAAGGCTGAGACAGAAGGATTGCTGAAGCCCAGCAGGTCGATGCTGCGGTGGCCATGGGTGTGCCACTGCACTCCAGACTGGGCAACAGAGTGAGACTCCAACTCAAAAAAAAAAAGAAAAGAAAAGATTAAAACTTTTTGAGAAAGTTTATTAGACAAGAAGGAAGTACAGGAAAAGGCAGGGGCTTGAAAAGTCTCTTTCTGCAAGAGGGCTCAGCCCAATAAACTGTGGTTTTGGGCAAACCACTATGGAAGGCAAACTCAGACTCCCTCATCTAGGTCCAGAATCTCTAAGGGAAACCCCGAGTTTGTAACCTCACTCAATGAGATGGTAATTCTGTTGCCCTTGTTTCAATGGGGGTAAATTTGTACACTGGGAAGGAATATTTCTAAACATGCAGGTGACAAAGAAATGAATATATTGCTACCCTTGTGTATGTTATGTATATTCAGATAAAGGAACCTGTTCTGCAATAATTGCGTTTCTTTGTATATGTTCCATCTATGTTTTAGATATTAGGAATTTAATAATTTTAATAATAATATTCATTTGAATGCTATGAGAAATGAGTGCGATATTTGTTTGATTTTATAGATACATAAAACATAGCAAAGGGCTTTGAAAATGTTTCCTTCATTTGATTTCTAGGTATGCTCAGTCAAGTATTTAAAATATTTTAAGAAACTCAAACATATTAAACCTTAACTGTAATACCAAAAACCTGTGGAAATTTGATTATGTATATAAGTAAGCATTAAATATTTAAGGAAGATTTGCTTTGTTAATCAGGAGATAAATAAACATTGAGCTTTAAGATAAGTATAAGCAATCATTCTCATTTATATAAAAATTGCCAGATTTGTAAATAGAATAACAATATTTTAAAGGTGAGTTTTAAGATACAAGAAAAACCAGGCATTTATTTTATTTTATTTTTTTGAGTCAGAGGCTTACTCTGTCACCCAGGCTGGAGTGCAGTGGCATGCTCTGGCCACCGCAGCCTCGACCCACTGAGCTCTGGCGATCCTTCCGCCTCAGCCTTCCGAGTAGCCGGAATTATAGGTGCGCACTACCACGCCTGGCTAATTTTTTTGATTTATTGTAGAGATGAGGTCTCGCTGCCCAGACGGGTTTCGAATTCGCGGGCTCAGGCAATCCACTCACCTCAGCCTCCCAAAGGCGCGGGATTACAGGCTGAGCCACCGAGCCCGGCTTATGAATTGAATTGTAAATGAAAATGAAAATTGATGATGAAGGCAAGAATACTGTTCTACTAGTTGCCTATTGACTGTCCATCCCGTCCTTCTGTGCCAGCAGAACCCTCATATTTTTGTCTGTTTTCTTGGGAAGGCAGTAGAGGGGACTGGTCTAAGCAAATCATGACAAGTCTACTTCTTGCTTTCTCTAGACTCCCTTTCAGTTAGGAAGGGTCATGTGGCTCAGTTCTGAAAAATAAAATCTACACAGAAATTTGATGGAGGTATTTCTGGGAAAACTTTTACTTTCTGATGAAAGGAGAGAGGTGGTTGGTGCCAGTTTTTTATTTACTTCTTCCTTCCAGGAGGCTAGCTGTGAAGTCTAGTGCTCCAGTAGCAATCTCATGGCTATGAGGATGACGGACGGCCAAGGGAACCAGAGGTGCCGAGCCTGACATTGCTGAGCCACTAAGCCAACCTGAGACCCCTACTGCCTTCTTCTTATACAAGAAAATTAATAAGACCCTATTTGTTTCAGCCATCATAAGTCTTTTTAAAAATCACTTTCAGCCCAAATCATCCCTAATTAATCCTCAAGTAACCACAAGACTTTTCTGTACACAAATGCTCCTCCATTCAGACACGAAAAATTCCCATTTGACAACCATAAATAATGAAAGGTAACTTGGGGGCCATGATACTTCTGATTTGGGTGTCAACATATTTCCAATAAAAGCACAGTACCACAAGCACGTCCCCTAAATAGATTCAACTATTATACTTAAGATCCATGACGAAATAGAGAAAAGCAGTTTTGTCGCTACCTCTTCTGCCTTGAGGGTGATAATTCTGGAGGTGGGAATCTTCCCCTTGGGTTTCGCCCTTAGAAGCTCTTCATAGCTCTTAATTTCTGCCCCATTTCCATAAACCATCTGTAACTTCCAGACGGCATCCTCTGTGGCGTCATCCCCGTCCCATGCGTCCGCCTCTTCTCCGCCCAGCTCCTCCGTCCCATGCAGAAGTTTAGTCAAGTTCTTCAGCTCCTCCTTCCACTCCTGCAGAGGCAGAGTGGGACCAAGCCCCTCAAGACACAGACACCAAAAACAACCACAAAAGGAGGGGCCCATTTTCCCCCCATGAAGGGCCAGGGGGGCTGCATATTTCAAAAATGTAAGCTCATCCAATCCAGGGCCCAAAGAGAGAAGTGGCTTGTTCAAAGTCCCATAAACAACGGTTACAGGACCTGGCTGGAATGCCCATCTTGTGCTGTTGAACTCTCATTCTGTGATATGCCCTTTTCATTCAACAAAGGCATGAGCTACGGTTACAAGGAATATAACATTAATCATTGAAAGACAGTGGGAAGGAAAGAAACAGAAGGAAGGAAGGGAGGGAGGAAAGGAAGGCAAGGAGGGAAGGAGGGGAAAGGGAGTGAAGAAGGAAAGAAAGAAGGGAGGTAGAGAGAGAGAGAGGGAGGAGGGAGGGAGGGAGGGAGGGAAGGAACACTCACCTGGTCAGAGAGAAGGTGGATTTTGGCCTCGTACTGCACACAGCAGCCTGAGCTCACTTGTACAACGCATGAAGTGCATATACTTTCTCCAGACACTGGTAGAAACATGGCTTGCTGGATAATGGCATTGATCAGGGAGCTCTTTCCAGCCCCAGAGCTTCCAAAGAGTCCAATGTAGATTGGATCTAGTGATGGCTTTTCAATTAAGGCAAGAAGTCTATTTCTGGATCAATTTTAAAATGCACATTGTCATATTCATCGAAGTATAGTGTGAAGAACATCAAAGCAGAATGCAAAAGACCTGAGTTCTAATCCTGGACATACCACTACAGCCTTCTGAATCTTTCCTTTCTTGTTGGTCAAAGACTATTAATCCCTGTTTACTACACAGAGTTTGTTTGGGGATCAAGCAAGATTATGCAAGCATATTTGGTAATGGCAATTCTATGCAAACTCTGTGATGTCTAGATGAATGTGAGGCATCCTTATTTGTGTTCTATGGAAACTGCATATTCTTGACCCTGGAAATAAAATGTATCCAGAGGTAAAGTAGTATTTGGAGTAATACAGAGTCTTTCTGAGCCAGAGAAATTGCAGCCTCATCACTCAAGTCCTTCAGGTAAGCTAGGCACAAATAGTTTGGGGTGTAGCCTGGGAGTCACACAGCCTGGGGCAGGTTCTGGGCCCTCTCACTGGCCAACAGTGTCACTTGCTCAATGCCTTGGCCTCTCTGAACCTCAATTTCAGTAAAATGGAAATGATTGTAACAGCTCCCTCTTTACAGGGCATTGTGTGAATTAAACAGCATTTGATATATGTAAAGTATTTAGCAGATTACCTGACACCAGTGACAGCTCAATGAGTGGCAACTATCAGTTATTATAATATGGCCCATAGCTACAGAAAGTTTCAGCCTTCTTTGATTAATTTCTAATTGAAAACTCCCTTCTTTGTTGCTGGGAAAAAGCACCTACAATTACCTAAGGAAAGACAAGACATCAGATTTCAGGGTAGTGGATTTCAGACTCACATGAGATACTTGACTCCATTAGGGATGCTGTCATCCAGGAAGACAGACTGAATAAGTTTCTGATAGGTGTTGCTCAAAACCCTTCTGGTCCGCGATTCCAGCTTTTCATCTGGAATCAATAGAGACACATTACCTGCAAGTACCTAGGTCTCCAAAGGAGAATTCTGCTGAACATTGCAGAGAAGGAAAAAAAGAAATGGAATGAAAAGCCAGTTAAACGAGATATCGAGTTATCTGGCACTAGAGATAATGACTCATTGGAAACAGTAATCACTGATTCTGAAAACCTCCAGAGTCGGGTTGCTCTGAAATTCCTGGTAACAGAAGTCATCGTATGCTTTATACCATGGACTTTAGCCCTTCCAGATTCTTCTCTCCTGTGATCATAAAGAGGAAAAAACCGCAAGGATACCACGTCAAACACTCACTTAAGCACCAAACTAATAATCTTCACAGTTTTTGTTTTAATCAGAAACAGGTTATTATGATAACAACCCTTCTCCAGAGATGCCTAGAGATAAATTTTCAAATTACGTATCTCTGCAGAGACTTTGAGGGATCTCTTTCTGAAATAGGTTCATTTAAAGATGTTTCATCCAGTTTCAGAATTTTTTTTTTTTTTTTTGAGTCAGAGTCTCACTCCGTTGCCCAGGCTGAGTGCAGTGGCATGCTCATGGCCACCCCAGCATCAACCTGCTGGACTCAGGCGATCCTTCTGCCTCAGACTTTCCAGTAGATGGAACTACAGGCACACACTACCATGCCCGACTAATTTTTTGATTTATTGTAGAGATGAGGTCTTGCCAAGTTGCCCAGGCTGTTCTCGAACCTGTGGGCTCATGCAATCCCCTCACCTCGGCCTCCCAAAATGCTGGGATTATAGGCATTACACTGCGTCCGGCCCAGCTTCAGAATTTAACCTTCTCATCCTTTGAGCATTTTGGCATATGAGGGGGGACCCCAAGAAAAATCAGAAATATCTTTTGGAGGGTGAACTCCTTGTAGTACACTCAAAATTTGTTCTTCTGTATCACATCGTCAACCAAAGTTTTTATCTGGAAGTCTTGAGATGGTTGTATCATAATCTGAAGAAAAGACATCTCAAGTGTGGCAAACAGGTGACTGGTTCTTCCATCATGACAACGCACTTGCCCACACCATACTGAGTGTTCAGCAGTTTTTTACCAAAATGGGCAAGACCCCCATGCAGCACCCTCCCTATTCACCTGATCTCACTCCCAACCACTCTTTTTTGTTTGTTTCCTCATATGAAAAAAAGTCCTCAAAGGGAAACGTTTTGTTGATGTGCAAGAGGTGAGACAAGAAACAGCAGAAGCACTAAAAGGCATCAAAATTAATGAGTTCAGAAACTGTTTACAGCGGTGGAAAAAACTCAACGGTATATTGCATCAAATGGAGAGTACTTTGAAGGTGACTAAAGTTTAAACATTAAGAATAATACCCAATTTTAAAAATAAATTCGGTGGTATTTGTTTGTTTGTTTGTTTAGAAACAGAGTCTGTCTTTGTTGCCCAGGTTGGAATGTTGTAGCGTGATCATGGCTCACTGCAACCTCAACCTCCTCGGCTCACGTAATCCTCCCTTCTTAGTTTCCCAAGTAGCTGGAACTGCAGGTGCATGTCATCATCCCTGGTTGATTTTATTTCATTTTTTGCAGACGGGGTCTCACTGTGTTGTCCAAGCTGGTCTTAAGCTCCTGGCTTCTCGTGCTCTCCCATTTCAGTGCTGGGATTACAGGCATGAGCCACCATGCTGAGTTGGCATTTTAACAGATTTGGAAAAGAACAGCACCATGTTAAAACAAGTTGTGCAACAGTTTCATGACACTCACATTCCTTCAGGGCACTCTGCTCCATGGAGGGAAATGCTCGGAACCGCTTGTCTCGATCTGATCGTCGTCTCTTTTTCATTGGTTCTTTAGATAAGGCATCATCAACTAGAGATGAACAGAGGTTATACGAGATTATAGGTCTTGGGGCATGGTACCTTGACCTCATCTTATCAACACACAAACCGGAGTCTTAGAGGACCTCTACCAGCTCTGTCAGCCCATAAACTCATTTGAAAAAAAACACTTGTTGGGTCATTTCAGTTTGGTTCCTACTTCTCAGAGTCACAGACTTTCTGCATTTAGTTCTAAAACGGAGAGTTCAATATATCTCCCCAGATGAAAAGTTTCTACTTTGAAGTCCTCAGAAGCCAACGTGGCCAAGATTTAGGAAATCAACCAACTGTGTAGGGAAAAGCCTAAGTGTGGGGTGAAGAAAGGTCTTGGGGGGGTCTCTTCAGACTAGGAAGAAAATTGATCAGAAGCAGACTGCAAAGGAAAGTATGGACCATGTGAACAGGGCAAATCACTTCTCCCTGAGCCTCTTACAGTGTCTCCATCTGTAAAACGAGGGAGCTGACAAAAAATTAAGTATTACAGGAGTTTTTTGAGGGTAGCCTACAAGATGGATGCTCTTCAGAGACTAAATTTGGGGGAATTTTTCCCCTTCATCACTGAGAGACATTGGCAGCTGTTTCCTTATACAGACAAGAACAGAAACCAGATCTTTGCAGCTCTGCAGATTCATTCACTTCAAGTGGTTGCCCTTGGTTATGATATAATCCTCAGGAAAGGGTATAGCCAAAAATGTTCTATTTGGGGTGGGCTTTAGAAAACACTCCTTGGTGGCGTTCACCTGGCTGGAAAGAGGCAATAGGTAGGCCCTTGGGATGAAGGCTGTTGATAGGGTCCTAACCCAGTGCTCCTGGGGCTGGCTTGTGCCTTAGGAAATGGTTGTGACATGAGCCAGAAGAGTTGACCCCCCAGGAATTACTATATGATAAGCTCCGCGTATAGGAGGACAGGAGGCTCTGAAACTGAATGTGACATTAAGAGGTCCTTTCCTGAAGAACCACAGAGGAGGAGCTTCATTTGAGGACCCAAGATGGGAGCTCAAGCAGAAGGCCCACCCCTGCCTCTGGGCTCCAGACCTGGGTCTCCCACACATTCCAGGCAGCCTTCCCCCTCTGTTCAGCCTTGCATCTTCCAGTACAAATTCTGCTGCGCTCTGAAGCCAGTAGAATAGTCTAGGGCAGAGCCATGCTATTTGCCACCTCATGCTCATGCAGTCACAGGGAGGTTCTACTTTAGACTCTTCTGTCTCAGACATTCTACTTATGACTGAGTTCAGCGCAGAGAATTCATCCTGGTTCAGTGTGAGGACCGCACTAGAACTAAATACCAAGTGGTTGCTGGCTCGGTGGCTGGAGCTGGAGAGAAAAAGTCAGAGAAAAAGCACATGTCACTGAGGCACCTAGGCCAGCTATGAGCTGAAGAACACTTTGGTCTGTGTTCCAAAAGGCATCTTGTAATTCCAGGATGTTTCCAAGACCTGTCTGTGGAACGAATGCAAAAGGATGTCAATGCAGTAAGTCAGAAGCTCTTTTGTGTAAACAATGTTTACATACATAGCAGTCTCTTAGCCACAAGTATAAAATAAGGGACAAGTTCACACATCCAGGGCCCTTATTCCAACTTTATACGAACTGGCAATTAATCTGACAAGAGATTAAATGCTCATGTCTCAACTAAAGTAAAGGCTGAGAAGTCAGAAAAAATAGCTGGGCTTAAATTTTTTTCTTCAGTTTCTCAAATGTGAAGCCACCTGGAAAGGAGAAAGTGTATTATCTTGGATTTATGCCAGGTAAGGGTAGTAACTAAAATGAACTGGAATAAACTTGGATCATAGCTCTTATTCTCTTTAACTGCGCAGGCACTTTTTGTCTTTTCCAATATTCTCCACCGAATTATCCTCCGAACCATCAGCAGTGGTGGGCCGAGGCAGTTCAAAAACACAGCCTTACTCTACTGCTGCTGTTTCTTCTTGCTGCCACAAGGTGTCACCTTCGAAAATTGATCCCACACCGTTGGAGCCCAGATATGTAGTGTCACTATTGATTCAGCCTATTGCCAGAGAAGGTCACGGATCTTCTAAGCCAAATTTAGTCCTTCCAAGTTCATCAGGACTGAGCTTGACCAAGAGGACCTCAGAGTTGCAGCCATGCTTCACTTGCTGGCTATCACACCACTGACCTGAAGACAATGCTTTCCCCCAAGGGAATTCATCCCCTGGGGGCGAGAAAAATTTTCCCCGTCTAGCCGCAAAGCACAAAGGATGTGATACACCTGTTTTCTGCATGTGGGGGGTTACGTCCCTGCCACTGTCCCAGGGAAGCCTCCAGGAAGCCTCCATCAGCCTTCTGAGGGAGAAAAGTCACCCACACTGACTCCAACATGACTCACCCTTAATGGAGCCCCTCCAACAGGCCTACATCTGTCCTTCCAAGAAAAGCCGCCTGATATCATTCCAGGTGCCTTACATTTCCCATCGTAAGAGAGGCTACCTTCAGAGTCCGAGGTGACTGTTTCTGGAACATTCTTTTATTTAAAGGCTGGAAACTCTACAAATTTAACTGTTGGTTGAATAGTTCATGTCTTTATGAATAGGCTATTTTAGTTACTGATGAAATAATTGATATCTATTCGCTATTTAACTTGCATGAGAAAGCAAATTCTGAATAAAGAGCAAGGAACAATGACTCCAGCTAAATACAGTCTCAACCCCTTTGCCTTCACTCATAAGACATGGACTCCATCAGGAGATACTGCAGGGATGTTACCTGGATGTGGCTCCCAACCCACACAGTCCTCAGTTTCAGCCATCCCCTGTGACGTGAATGCCTGTTCCTGTCCACTTGGGAGAACCAGCCTGAAAAGACAAAGTACAACACAGGGTGGGACACCAGAAATTGAAAATACAAAAAGCAAAACCCGAGAATATGTAAATCTATCTGCTGTGCCTTGTTTATGACCATTCCAACTTCCTGCTCAATCTCTCACAATGCCTAGTTCACTGCTTGATTTCAGTGTAACAAAGATCAACGTTTGCCTGCTGGTTTCAATAATACTTGTCTCTACAAAAATTTAAACTGATATCACCTGAGATCTGAGGTAACTTATTCTGAAATGAGAATAAACCTTTGGTGACCAGAGCTGTGAAGGTGAAGTTATTTAGCTTTGCTGCTTTGAGTGGAGTTCACGTCCCAGTGCAGTAAGCCTTGAACCCTCGTGTCAGTGATATTTAGTTCGAGCACGTCTCGGCAAGAATCTGGGAGGTGGATGGAATATTTGGTATTTCCAGGTTCCCTGGAGTGCTCTGGGACTACTGACCGAGGAAGGAGATGCAGTAACTAGGTCCTCTGGACCTTTCTCATCGCCCCACCCCCACTACAACCAGGAGGACATCCCTACAGGGGGCCATATGAGGCCTGCAGCATGCAGCATCTGCAGGAGGGAGAGGAGAGGCAGACCCCAAAGGTAAAATGTCAGATCTAGTCTGTCTCCGGTCCACCGGCAGGTAGGATGTGGACATGGAAGGAGAACTGGACCCATGGAGGCAGAGGGCACTGCTCAGATAGGGTGGGAATCCATTAGCCTGGAACTTCTTCATCTCTACCCACATGGGAGAATCTGGGGAACACCAGGGGGAGTACCCGAAGTGCCCACTCTCCATTATCTACTGTTTCTGTTTGGCTCACTCAGTGGTGTGTTTCAAAAGCAGAGTCATCAGCCCTTCTGAAATATGCAAAACCCCTCCTGATCTGTCAACCCCCACAAGCTCCACGGGCTGTTAGTTAGGGAGACTGTGCCTCCTTTGCACATTCACCCCGAATTCAAATCACGACTTATCACTTGAAACAGTCCCTTACTCTTAGTTTGGCTTGAAGATACTAAGTAGACGGCTTCTGCGATCGGCGAGTGCTGGCTGGATGTGACGAGAACTCTATGATGAGCAGGGTCCTGACCTTAGGTGGAGTTCTTTACCTCTGCATCCCTCCTCTTGCAGCCCTCTCGGGCCATCCCACACTCTTTTTTTCTTGAGTTGGAGTCTCACTCTGTCGCCCGGACTGGAGTGCAGTGGCACGCTCCCAGCCACCGCAGCCTCAACCTGCTGGGCTCTGCCCATCCTTCCGCCTCAGCCTTCCAAGTAGCCAGAACTACAGACGTGCGCTACCATGCCTGGCTAATTTTTGATTTATTGTAGAGACAAGGTCTTGCCAAGTTGCCCAGGTGGGTCTCGAACTCACGGGCTCAGGCAATCCACTCGCCTTGGCCTCCCAAAGTGCTGAGCCACCGAGCCCAGCATGCCACACTCCTTATAGCTCTCCAAGGCAGGGCATCCTTCTGACCTGCCACGCATTTTAGCACACGGAGGGTTCCTTCTCTTCTTCTCCCAGGTGAATTCCTACTTGCTCTAAAATCCTGTCTTAGCATTTTCTCTGTGAAACAGCGCCCAATTCCCAATCCCCCACCCCTATGTCCCCACTGCTCCATACACACCTCTTGTAGCACTGACTGTGCTTTGTTTTAGTCCCTTCCTCCTTTTTGAACCACTCAAGGTCAGGGGACTGCAATTTTTTCAATGTTGTATTTCTATCAAGAAGAGCAAAGACTTCAACACGTGTTAGCTGAACAAAGGGATGAATGAAACAGTGAATGAGGAGCTTTGGATGAGATTCCACACCAAAGGATGCTTAAAAGCCAAATTAGTCTTTCATGTGATTTAGCCCCTAGCTTAAAGAGTAAAGCAAAGAGTAGTAATACATAATCAAGGATGCAAATGAAGCAGCATTCACGACAAGAACTGCTCCAGAGAATCTCAGAAAGTTTGGTTTAAGGAAAAGAAGACACAGGCCAAGACAAAAGATGGGGAATGGACTTCATAGTGGTCTTCACAACATGACTTTAGAGCTGTGTATAAAACGGATGTGCTGTCTATGCTCTAGCTTCCAAGACAGCGGAACTAGATCCACTAGGTGGAAGACACAAAAAGCATTTCATCTGAACATTTTCAGGTCATCAGAGTTGTCCAAAATGGAATGAGCTCCCTTAGGAAGTAATGAGTTTTCTGCATCTAGAGGTATCTAAACCTATCCTGGTATGACCTCCCAATAACAGCACTGGACTAGATGAAATTTAAGGCTTCTTCAAATCCCAAGATTCTATGTTCTTACTTGAAGCGTCTACCAGTAAAGCTGGTAGTGGAAGTGCTCTGTGAAATCACTCAACTTCACGTAAGACGCTTGCCATTTCTGGTTTGAAATGTTAAGTTGGAGGTACCAAAGCGCATCAAAACCTAAGTGGGTTAGGAGGAAAAAGGGTAAATGAGCTACAACGTGGGCAAACATACGGCAGGCAATGCATGCCAATCGTATAAGGCAGAACTAGGAATTACTCTTAGGAGAGAGATCTGTTGTTTTCTGAAGAAAGCAGCTCAGGGAGCCATTGCAACACAGAATGTTAAGCATCATATTATCACAGTGGACACTGGAAACGAAACAAAAGGAATGGTCCTACCAATGGACAACTTGTGTCCTGGAATTCCAATTTCAGGAAGAAATAAATAGTGGAGCCAGATGAAGTCCCCCCAAAAAACTAATACACCAAGTTGATAAGAGTTGTCACCATGCAAACACTGAGATTAGGGCCTTTCAGAGAGGGATGGAGATCAAAGTGCATAAAATCAAAGGGTTTGTAGAGTAGAAGCAGCTGTGTTCACTGAACTCTAGAATGTGGGTAGCGGTTTTGGCTTCTTTCAGGGTCACAGGAACTTCAGTTCATTTGACTTCATATACTAAATCAACAGCACACAGAGGCCAGCAAAGGCTGTGAGCATGTCACCAACTGGGATTGGATTGGGTTTAGCTGCATCCAGTGGGGACCCGAGCCTCAAACCTCTCACTGTGGTAGCATCTATGGTATCAGTACACAAGTAATCTGTGGACCCTAACTGAAATTTGGAGTAACTGGAAATTATGTGAGATGTACTTATTCAAACTGGACTTCAATTTCCTTCTGCCAATGTTCAAAGACTGGCAGGAAGGGATTATCTGACTGGCAAACGAAGACACTGGAAAATAGAAAGGGATCATTTACAAAAAGTCTAGGCGGATAGAAAGAAATAAACACCAAGTCCTTAAAGGGAAAACCTATAAACAAATAAGGATAGTGTGGCACAGGCACTCAGCATATAATCATTGGGTTGAACGAAAAGATGTGGTGGGAGGGGCATTAGGCTGGAAATCAGGTGTGGAAGTTTCCGGTTCTGGCTTTGCCACCAACCAAAAGAGCTTTAGGACTTTGCACAAGCCGTTTTATCACACTGGCCTAAGGTTTTCCCTCTGTAAAGGAAGGATTGAACTAGTCCTTAAAGTGTGAAAGTTCTCCGATTTAGATGGGTGCTAAAAGGATGAGAATCTTCATTTTGAAGTGTCTCTTGTCATTGAAACCAAGACAGTAATAATGATTAGGGCTTCTGTGTAGCCAAAAGAAGTACAACTGAGAGTAATTTTAAGTTCACTTTATTTAAGAGAAAATGATCCACAGGTAAATAGTCCTTCCTTAAATTATTCTGGAGTTCACTCCCTCTAAAGAGAGGCAGTAATGGTGGTGTATGTTGTGAACATTTGGTTTGTGAAGAAACAATTGAAAATAGTCTAAATGTATTGCTCAGAAAGGCAGACTTCTGACTGTGTTGTTTATTTTGCTTGTATTTCATCTATGTGGTTAACAGTTAAGTTTTGCTTTTAGTCCTTATTTACATTCATGTGCACTGAGCCTAACAATAGCATCTTTTAAATGAGACTCAGTACATTTGGCTAGATACAGGAAGGCCACACAGAACTGGTTTCCTGTTAAAGAACTGTGACTTTTGGCAGTTATTCTTGTATCTCTCATGGTCCCTTTCTTGTTTGTGTTTGCTTATTGTCTTTCTTCTCATAGGAAAACAACAGAAGCAACACAAATGCCACTCCTATACTAGAACAGCTATATGGAGTGGAAATAAATATAATACAGACCACTCTTTTACACTGAGGCCCAGAGAAGGGAAGGAACTTGCCTGAGATCACACAGTATGGTTATGGCAACGAGGACTCAAACTCAGGTATCCTGGCTCCAAGTCCAGTGTTCTTTTTCTCACACTCAGCAGTCTCTGATGAGCACTGTTGAAATAAACACTCTGGAGCTCGGGCACAGGACAGAGAGAGCAGTGCCCACAAATTAGGATTCTCCCAAATGCATGACAAAGGCATTTCTTAAGAATGAGGGCTGCTGAGTAGGAGGAAGCATAGCAACTTGATAAAGTCGTACACAGGAACTCAAACTACAGCTACTGCCTGCAGACTCGTAAGATGCCCCAGAAGAAAAATACGCCAGAGAGAGAGAGAGAGAGAGAGAGAGAGAGAGAGAGAGAGAGAGAGAGAGATCCTAGTACATGTTCACTACATTTGTTCTGTACATAATGCAGAACTGAACATGTTTGTTACAGCTGACAAATGTCCTGCTGTTTTTCCCTGTTTCTTCTCCTTTAGTCAGAATCTCATCTCATCCCCCTTACCTCTCGTCATTAACCCTTCCCAATATTATTAACGCTTTCCTTTTTGTTCCAACACCCATCCTACAAGCAACAGTAATAGAAAATATTAAATATCTCAATTAGTACAGTTTCTTTAAGAGGCATTTAAATCATAAGCATTGGTTCATTCCCTACTTTTTTTTTTAAATTTTGAGTTGGATTCTAACTCCATCGTCCAGGCTGGAGTGCAGTGGCACACTCATCGCCACGCCAGCGTCAACCTGCTGAATTCTGGCGATCCTTCCACTTCAGCTTTCCAAGCAGCTGGAACTACAGGTGTGGGCTACCATGCTCAGGTCATTTTTTATTTATTGTAGACACAAGGTCTCGCCAAGTTGCCCAGGCTGGTCTCGAACCTGCGAGCTCAGGCAATCCACTTGCTTCAGCCTCCCAAAGTGCTAGGATGACAGACTGAGCCACCAAGCCTGGTCCATTCCCTACTTTTAAAAAACATAGAAAGTACAAAGGCAGTCGCAGTGGTTCACGCCTGTAATTCCAGCACTTTGGGAGGCCGAGGCAGGAGGATTGCTTGAGCCTAGGAGTTTGAGACCAGCTTGAGCAATATAGTGAGACCTTGTCTTTACAAAAAGTAAAAAAATTAGCCGGGTGGAGTGGCACACGCCTGTAGTCCCAGCTACTTGGGAGGCTGAAGTGGAAGGAGCACTTGAGTCCAGGAAGTCGAGGGTGCAGAGAGTCAGGATCATGCCACTGCACTCCAGCCAGAGTGACAGAGTGAAACTGTCTTTAAAAAAAAGTGCTAACACTGAATAAGTTATTTGCTGAATTCAGCGTATCTTTTAAATATATCTTAGGGGTTAAAATTAATAATAGCAGGGACTCTATTATTTTATTAATTCATTCATTCAACAAATATTTGTTGAGTGTCTACTATGTGCCAGACACTGTTCTAGGTGCCGGGGAAACAGCAGGGAACAAAATGGGCCGAGCGTCTGCACACACAGGGCTTACATTCCAGACTGTGAGTGGTGTAGTGGAAATTACCGAGTCAGAATGCCTGGATATTTGCTCCTGCTCCTGTACTTCAATCTAACCCTGAACAAATCACCTGATGTCTCTGAGTCTCTGTTTCTCCACGTATAGAATGGGAATGGAAAAAAATTTAAAAACCATACCAGGAGTTCATTGTGAGATTTCAGTGTAAAGATGCATGCACAACTGCTCTCCAGGCACTTAAATGTTTGTACAAATGTTAATTTTAGAATATCTTGTGAAGGCAGTTAAACTAGAACTCAGTACTAGTATCATCCTGGCCAAGTCTGCTTAGTTTGTGGGGAACAGATGCCACCTTAACTGAGATCCTGGCCCATCCTTGTCCCCACTGATCAAGCACATTGAGGATGCTATACCAACTTCCTTAAAGAGTCTTTGGTGAAGTTTTGTCCTCATCCCACAAGAAGATAGGCTGAAGGATGAAATAAGGAAGAGATTCCTAATAGAAGGAATGTTGATGAAATTTAGGATTTATTTCCTTTCTCTTTCAGTTTTAGGCTTAAGTTTAAGTAACTTTGGTGCTGGCAGCATTTCCTAGCCACCTCATCGGCCACTGTGCTGCTCTTCCAAACTAGGAATGTCCCAAAGGAGCTATTTAAACACATTAGCTGAGAAGCAAAAGGTGAAACAAGGGCCTTCAAACCTCTAAAGGAAAAGCAGTATGTTTTCAGCATTATCGCCTCAGCTCACATGTTGGACACTACAAGTGTGGCCACTAGAAGCAGTCATCGGAGAAGAGGCATCGTGATGGCATATTTTCCTCCACTCTTCTCCCCTGGGCAAATAGGTGAGTTAAATAAGCAGACATTTTCATAACGTACTTTATCAGATTCTAACGGAATTCATTTGAATCTTCTCATATTGCTCTCCCAAGCTTGCCAAAGCTAATGAGGCATAAGATGACATTTCAATCCTTATCAGGAATTCATACTACTGCCAACAATGCCTGCAATAATAAGTGTTTTCTTTTGGGAGGAATGATTAATGACTTGCCAAAAATCACACCATTAAGTAAAATTCAATCTAAAAACCCGAGTCTCCCCATTTCTAGCCAACAGGCCTTTCTATAGCCTCAAGATTCACTTAAACAAACAGAAAAGTAAAATTCACTTTCCCTCACGAAATAACTTAAAGAGAATCAAACAAGAGAGAAGAGACACATGTTCCATACAGAAGAATCCTAGATAATTTATGCAGCCAGTCCACCCTCAAGGCTGGAGAGCATAATGCCCTATTCCTTCAGTGTGTGCTTTGCATTGTGAGACATCCTTCCAAAGAGAACAATACAGAGATTAGGGGGAAGAGGATGCCTTTACAGTGGAGAAACCTCACAAGGACTTCCTCAGTCAGGTGATCAAAGTCAATGTCCACAGTCATAATTATGTGACGGCATGTACCCTTGATATGATGTCGTGAGAATGGCACTTTTTTTTTATAATCAATATTTTTTATTATGGTTTTGTGGGGTACAGTTAAGGGTTAGGTGTACAATTACGTTTCATTCAGGCACCCTGTAGACAATGGCACGTTTAACTCTGAGATTTGCATCCTTAAAACCCATAACTCCAGTCCAGTCATGAGAAAAACATCAGACAAATTCCAGTAGAGGAGAATCCTACAAAAACCTGACCAGGACACCTCGAGACTGTCAAGGAACTTAATGTTACAGCCAAGAGGAGCCTAAGGAGACATAACAACTAAAAGCAACGTGGCATCCTGAACAGGATGCCAGAATAGAAAACAGACAACCAATTAAAACTAAGAAATTCAAATGAAGTAAGCACTTTAGTTCATGATAATGTTGATTAATAAATTGTAACAAATGTACCATACTAACAGGCAAAACATGGGAATGCTCTGAACTATCTTCTCAATGTTTCTGTAAATTTAAAACCATTCTAAAAATTAAAGTCAGTTGGGTATGATGGCTCATACCTGTAATCCCACACTTTGGGAGGCCAAGGCAGGAGGATCGCTAGTGGCCAGGAATTCGAGACCAGCCTGGATAACATAGTGAGACCTCATCTCTACCAAAAAAATCAAAAGAATTAGCCAGGCAAAGTGGCATGTGCCTGTAGTCTCAGCTACTCGGCGGGCTGAGGAGGGAGGATTAGTTGAGCCCAGGAGGTTGAGGCTGCGGTGGGCCGTGATCATGCCACTGCACTCCAGCCCAGGTGACAGAATGAAACTATCACTCAAAACAAACAAATAAGCAAATAAATAGTCTATTTCATAAACAACCATAGTTACAGTACAAATTACACAAAACTTACCAGATGTCACTAAACAGAAAAAAAACCACTTTTTCTGCTATAGTTCCAGAGTCCACAGAGGAGACAGTGGTGACTTCTCTGCCTTAGTACAGGTATTTGGAGCCAGTTGGGGGATGTAGCTCTTCAGGGCCACGGGCACAAAGTCACATCTGCTCTGCAGAAGTGAAACTGACTTGTCCTCAGGGGACTACCGTAACATCTTCCCTCAGACACTGACTTGCATCATTTTCCCCTTTCACTTAAAATGTACGTGGACTGGGGATCTCGCAACCATCTCTGTCCTATTCCTACAAGCAGGCAGAGCGGCCATTTTTCCTTTCCAAACAAATTGCAGCATCCACCCTGCAGCATCCTTTCTTTGTGGGTGAATGCTATTCAGGTGATCAGGCTCACCCGAGCAAATATGAAAAATGCCTTGATTTCAAGAGGGACAAAGCACTGGTTCCCAGACATCCAAATGTAAGACATGAATGGGAGAGATGGATGATATGAGATCATAAATACAAACCTATTTTCAACCCAAAGTCTTGAGATCCACCAAAAATAAAACTTGCGAAAAATAAAACAGCATTGAACTGTTTCACTGTAGAAATAAACAAGTATACAAATGAATATTTGTATACTTAACCCAGAATTGTACCCCACATCCTTAAAATTAAAAAAAAAATGTTTTTAACTGCATTTCAGGGCAACCCCTTCAGGTCCCCTCCCACTATGGGAGCTTTTCTGTCCTCTCAATAAATCTGGCTTTTTTAAAAAAATGCATTTCATGAATACACACAAAAAAAGAAATAAGTGGTATACAGCTTTATGTCTCTTTCTGGAACTTCAATTTCAAATGCTTCTTTAAAAAAAAAAAAAGCCAGAAAACAAATATTTTTAAGATGCTATTCAGGAAAGGAGAAAATAGATCCCATTTCACATTGCTGTGTCTGGTCACCCAAACTATCACACCAAGTACAGGGAAAAAGCGATTTTTTGAGCATTCAGCTTCAGGGTATGTTATCTTCAAATGCTGACTCAGTCACCAAGACAACCCTCAGTGCTTTAGACATGTATTCCACCCAAAGTAGGAATTCAGAAAGTAGAGAGGTCAAAAGATGGAAAGAAATGAAGATAAACATTTAGACTGTGGTCTTAAAAACTGCTTTGAACTTTTTGCAAGACCATGTGCGTCCTCCATAAGAAAACCACAGAAATATCAAGTTCAAAACTTAGAAAATCTACATGAACACCATCACGAGTGTTGGATCTCATACTTATCTCGCTGGGCAAAAATCACACTTTATACTTAGATTCATGTCACATGTGCTTAGCTCTCCCTCTACTGGCTATTTCTTTGCTTCAACTGTTAACTGGAAGTGCTGCTAAATTACTTAATAACTAAAATTAATTTTAAGCATTTTTTAAAAGACATGCCTGGATTCTTTAATTCCTCGTGCCTGCTATTAGACACCTAGCTGCTAGGCCTGTTAGAAGTTTGGTCCTGTCAGGCTGAATGTCCATTGAACTCACTGAAAACACTGAAGCAATTGAAAGAGAATATTCGTAGAGCCCCAAAATCACACCCAACCACCACCAGGTGCTCTGTCTTCCTGCCTGTTAATAGATAAAACTATCCATGCACTCATTAAATGTCAATTCCTCCTCTTGTGCACCAGATTCCATCCCCCTCTCCAACTGAAGGACTAGGTAGAACACTTCTTCCTTTTCTCTTAATCAAATTTTCACTCCCTACTGGATTACTTCCCATCGTGTGCAAACACGATGCCATTTATTCCATTTTAACAAAAAAACACTCCTCTTGACCTCAGTTTCCCTTTCAGCTATTACCCCATTTATCTGCGCTTCTTTATAACAAAGTTCTACAAAAAGAGCTGTCTACACTCACTGCCTCAAATTCCTCTCCCCTCAATCTATCATAAGCTTTGACTCCAGTCAAGCCTTCATCGCTCTTCCCATTTCACCAAAACTATTCTTATTAAATTCTCCAATGATCATGGTCAATTTTCAACCTTTATCTTCCTTGACCCATCAGTAGCATTTGAGCCAGTTGATCTATTCCCTCCTCCTTGAGATACTTTCTTCACTTGGCTTCCAGATAACCACATTCTCCAAGTTTTCTTTCCACCTCCCTAGAGGTGCCTCCTCAGTCTCTTTTGTGGGTAACTCCTCTTCTCCTCAACCTGTTAGTAATAGAATACCCGAAGGCTTGGTCTTTGGTCTCTTTCCTTTCCATATTCACCTAGTTCATAGCTTTATATTTCACCTATATGCCTGTAACTCTTGACTGAATCTCCAGTACTGACCTCTTTTGCGATTTTCTGCTCACTAGGCATCCCAAAATACAACAGGTTCAAACTGACGCCCCAGCACCCTTTTGAAACACCACACCACGTAGTTTTTTCCTTTTCAGTTAATGGAAATTACATTGCTCCAGTTTCTTGGTCCAAAAGCTTTGGTGTCAAACTTGATGTTGATGTCTATCTTTCTCCTATATCCAATATCTGATCTGTCAGGAAGTCTTGTCGAAATCTTCAAATTGTATTTAGAATCTGAACACTTCTCGCCATCATTTCCACTGCTGACTACCCTTATTTGAGTCTCAATAATCTCTGGATTCATTCAGTGGGTCCCAGACTTTGCTGTGTATTGGAATCACCCAAGCATTTTTTAAACATACTCATGCTCGGTTCCTATTCCTTAATATTCTGCTTTAGTAGGTATGGGATCTGAACTGGAAACTGGGAGTTTTCACTGCTCTACAGATGATTCTAATGTGCAGCACAGTTTGAGAATCACCGGCCTGGCTATGGTAACAGTCACCCAACTGATCTTCCCCATGTTGACACTGCCGCCTCCTGCAGTCTATTCTCAACACAGCAGATAGACATGCCTTTAAATGACAGATCAGCTCAGGTCATTTCTGTGCTGAAAACTCTTTTGGTGTCCCATCTCACAGTAACAGCCAAAGGCTTTTCAATGGCCTCCAAGGTCTTACATGAGCTGCACCGTTCCCCACCCCTATTCCCCATTCCTTTTCTGACCGCTATTTCACCTTGCCTCACTCACTGCTCAACTAACCCTGGCCTCCTACCTTCCTTGAATACACCAGGATTCCTTTCACCCTTGGACCTTTGCACTAACTGCTTCTTCTACCTGAAACACTTTTCCCTGAGATATCTGCTTATCAAGTACTAGCTCAAATATCACATCCTTAAAAAGGTCCACCCTAATGCCTACTTAAAATTACAAGGATATTACCACTTCTCTCTCTCTCTCTCTCTCTCTCTCTCTCTCTGTCTGGTAAAAGAGTGATGAGGTGGATGATGGCACCTTTAGATAAGAAGGAATGTGGAAAGAGCAGATTTGGAGTAAAAATAGAGTTCTGCTTTGGACATGTTAAATTTGAGATACATATTGGACACCTATAGCTAACAAGGTATCAACTGGGGAGAAGTGGGGGTTGGACTATAAACCTGGGAGCAGATACATGGTATTTAAAGCTATTGTACTCTGGGGATCACCTGTCTCTGGTCGAGACAGGGCTGAGTAACTATTCAGTGAAACACTACTATTTTGAGGTGAGGCAGAGAGTCCACACGGAACTGAGAAAGAGTAGAAGAAAAATCAAGAGAGTGGAGGAGTCTGGCATAAAAAATTTTCATGAAAGATAACTTATGTTCATTGGTAGTAAGATGACAATTGACAGAAATACACCACTGAATTTGGCAAGCTGTCAAGTCACAAAGTTTGACCAGGCCAGTTTTGAGGCAGGGTAGTTAGCACAGGTTAGACATAGATGAATTGCCCATAGGTAGGTTTGGGGAGGCATTCAGATATTTATAAAATGACAGTTTACTGCAGGTCAAGCTGCAGCCTACCCTACCTCTCGGCAAATCCAAAGAAAACTCCATCAGAGGCTGGGTGCAGTGGCTGGGTGCAGTGGCTCAAGCCTGTAATCCCAGCACTTTGGAAGGCCAAGGTTAGAGGACTGCCTGAGCCCACGAGTCCAATACCAGCCTGGACAACTTGGTGAGATCTTGTCTCTACAATAAACCAAAAAATTAGCCAGGCATGGTAGCATGCGCCTGTAGTTCCAGCTACTTGGAAGGTGGAACCAGAAGGATCATCTGATCACAGGAGCCCAGCAGGTCGAGGCTCTGGTAGCCATGAGCATACCACTGCACTCCAGCCTGGGCAACAGATTGAGACTCTAACTCAGAAAAAAAAAAGAAAAGAAAACTCTATCAGATTTAAGACTAGAACTGCCCGATCTTTCGGTTCATGGTTTAGCACAATAATCACTCGGAATCTTTTGGAGACACAAGTAAACTGAACCCAAGTATTGGGTATTGCATTGCTCAGGGTCCAAGTCAATCCTCGAAGCGGGACTAATTTAAGTCCCTTTGAAATTGTTTATGATGGGCCTTTTTCCTATATCTCCAAAGGAAGTGGGGCCACAGACATGAGGTGCTCCTACGGAAATATGTTGCCTGTTTGGGACAAGTTTTAACCACAGTTCACAAGTGTGCTTCCCCTAGAAACTTCCTGGGCCACGGAGAACACAGACATCCATCCCTTCCACCCAGGGCAGCCAGTGCTGAGAAAGGAAGGACCCAACCCTCAGCTGCAAGAAAAGTGGAAAGAACCCTGCAACATCCTACTCATCACTCCTACTGCACTGAAGCCCACGGGCATCAAGTCTTGGATAGACCATTCCCGAGTCAAAAGTATACACCTGAACAGAGAGACCCTGTTCCCGGACCAGCACCACAGCCTCAGTGGACAGCAGAGCCGGTACAGGACTTAAGGCTGCTATTTAAGCAAACAAAATGATTCTTACTGTTTTTGTTACCCTATGATATAACTACCAATGGAAATGTGCACTTAGAGTGGGCCTATTCCTATGCTAGCACATTCAATTATCCAAATTGTTGGATTTGCGGACAACTTCAGTCTCAGGGGCATTTGGGCTTCCCTGGTGGGTTTCATCCCTCCAGGAGACCAACTGGAAGTAGCTGGATCTGTAATACAGAGTAGAAAGATAAACAGCTAATAGTGATGACCTAACAAGGATTAGTTCACAGCAGTGGCCCATTAAAGAAACTATAAATAAAATAGGTCATGACTTCGCCTTTTCATACCAATCTACCATAAAAGATAACACTAGTTTTTAGCCAACATAATCAGTGCAAGCCTGAAGCCCCAATTATCGAACCATGGAAGGGTTCCATCAGATGTGGGATGGATTTATATGGCTCACACCTGAAAATGGTAGATTAAACAAACCAGCCCCCTTGTGTTGTGAACAAAAAAGCCACTCAAGTCAACATTTTTTGAATGCGACCCGACACATGGGCTGGCTTCCTTTAGAACAGTGCCAAAACCTAATTGTCCTTAAAGACAGCGATCTGTTTGCTACCGATTGGACTCAGGACAAGGGTATACTGGTGAGCTCCCAATGGGACATGGTGGATCTGTGGTATTAATTTATGGCTTTGGCTTCTCCCCAGATGAACTCTGGGCTTTCCATGGGCCCAACGACACAAACACAGCACTCTGCAAAAAGCGAACATAGCCAACTTGCCCTATCTGCACACTCGATGGACTAGATCTATTTTAAATGATATGATTATGTCCTCAGTTTCTTTTCACCCAATATAGGGCTGCAAAGTGTGTCCCTCCACATCCGTGTCTCAAGGAGGCACATGTGCCGTTATCCACACTGAGTTTTGCACTTTCATCCCAGATGAACCGGGGAACATCATGGCAGTGCTAAGCCTGTAAAGCATGAAAACCAGGTGAAGGAAAGAACCATAGACATGTTTATGATAAGGCAGCATGACATAGCTACTCCAATGATCGATATCATGGCCTCAACTGACAGTGGGGAAATAACAGAGACCCACTCAAGTTCCTCCCTGTTGCCACAGCCCCTAGAGAAGGGCATGGTGGGGATTCAAGTGCTCTTGCACATTCCTGAGCACATTCCTGAGAGTCTCCCTTTCTTCAATGCACTCCCAATAAGTAGCTTCAGGGGATTCTCGACCTCCCAGCAGACTACACCCAAAGATGTAAATCCCTACTTACCCCCTTTCTTTGAACTATATAGTACCAATGTAAGCATGAGTCTTGTGATTTGCATAATTTTGTAATGCATGATGTCTTGGGCCTTGTAAACTTTCTTTACTTTAAATGTCACTAAATGTAAAATGCAGCTGTAACTTAAGTTCTAAACAACGCTCTGCTGGTCACGTGGTTATAGGTATCTACAACTCTGGACTATAAAAGCAAACTGTAAAAGCCTGGAGGGTGGGCAGAATCCCGCGGTCTTTTAGAAGGGACCTGGAATCGGGCTCTGCTCCCTGGATTCCAACTCAGAAATAAACTTCTATCAGTTCCCTGCCCCTTTGATTAATTGGTATGAAGAGGAGCAGCCAAGCCTGCCTCGGACCATAACAATTTCAGTGTCCTCCTAGCTGGGTCAAAGACTCCTTGTTTCAATTCTAGGGGAGCACATAGTCCTGTCTTTACTGGGGGGAGCCTTAATCTCTGGTCCACGAACAAAGGAGATCACGGATGGGTTTCAGGAAAACATGCCATGTTCCCCCTCCAAACTCTGCAAAACCGTGTGCCTGCGTGTTTTTCAGGAGAGGCATTCACAGCTTTCCTGCTGGTTATCCGTGACATGGGCCATTTACCAGAGACCAAGTGACCAACTGGTCTCAAAGCCTGCACGTCAGAGTGTCACTTGCTTGCCTCTCCAGGTCTCTTTCACGCTCTGAATTTAGTTCCCACAACACTAGAGGGTTCATCCTCCCGCGATCTCCCCCCTTCACGTTCCCGCCTAACCTTCCCGGATGTGACGCCCCTGGGCTCCTACACCCCCCACCCCCAGAGATCTCAACTTCCACGTCCTCACTTAGACTTCCTGACACAACCTCTATATGGAAGCTTCGTCCCAGAGCTGTACTGCCCGGGTCCGCTTTCCAACTCTCAAGCTGCCAATTCCTTCCAGACCTTCCCGTCCTCCATCCGTCCGATGCGGGGTAGGACCACCGCCCGGCGAGACGCGTCCGGGGACGGGGCGGGGCGGGGCTTTGCGCGCAACGCCTTCTGGGAATGGCTTTACGATACGTGGACGTCATTTTACGACAGGCCAGGGTTGCTTGGTGGCTGTCAGCTTGCCCCGTGGTCTGAGTCGGTAGCCACACTGTCCATGGTGGCTCCTGCTACGACCGCGCAGAAATGAGGCAGAAGCGGAAAGGTGCGGAAGGGGAGGGAGAGGAGAGGGGGAAAGGCGCGTGGTCAGACAGGGGCAAACGCCCGGGCGATCAGATGCCGAACCCCACTTTTCCCGTCGGGGTCCTCTGCTTGATCCAGCACCCCGCCGCCTAGGGTTGATGTGTTGATTTCAGCCCACTGCTTTCTCATTTTACCTGTTGTGCCTTTTGCTTTTTAAACCAGTCTACTCTTACTCTCTTTCTCTTTGGCAGTCACTTGGTGTCTTTTGCATAAATGGCAGGGAAAGCTGTATTCCAAGTTACACCTTCCAAGGAATTAGCAGGATCGGTCGATTTAACGGGTTCTCAGATTCTTAATTTGTTAAGATTTGTTTCCTGACACTTTTGACGTGTTTGTTTATGTGAGAGTCTCGTTTCAAGGCTTACGTTAAAATATAAAAAACCCTGAATTGTTCTTGGATTCTATGGAAGAGTTGTGCGTGCAGTTATTCCCGTTTGAATTACCTACTGTGTTAGCATGGAGCAAATTCCATCCTTAGTTTTTCGACAGGACGGAGTCAAATTTTAAATATTATCTCAAAGGTTCTGTCCTCATTTTAATAGTGGGTCCAATAATGATAACTGTTATCATCATAATAGCTACCATTTGCGGAGCCTTTACTAGTAATTCTGAGATCGATAAATATCTGCATTTTACAGATGAAGAAGCTGAGATTCAAAGAAATAACTTTCCCAGCTCAAATTTATGGCTTAGGAGTTGTGGAGGCGGTTGGTCAGGCTGTATCTATGACTCCCAAAAACATAAAATGAGAAATAAGTGTGTCCTTAATCACTGGGCTACTTGGCAGTAGCTGCTGTTTCTTTTCCTTCCAAACAACAGTTCCATGTGTCCAAGTTACCTTAGTCTTGTCACATCAAATTCTACAAGCCCCAGATTATCTCACTCTAACTTGTTTTCTCTCAGTTTGTCAGGCCAGATGGTCTCTTTTAGCTTCAACTGTCACCAAGCCCTGCTAGTTTGTACTTAGAAATCTTGAACCTCTTGAAATTGTGTATTTTCTTCATTTTGTTATTGTCCTCCTAACCCACCTTCGTTAATAAATGGTATTTGAATAATACTTTGGCTTTCATATAACATTGTTTCAGTTGATTCTCACAGTAGTTTTAGATTTGTTTTATTATCCCAATTTTACGGAGAAGGAAATGGGGGCTCAGAAATTTGTTCTCTTTATTGACAGCCAGTTGAGATTGGAACTGGAGCCTTAAATGATGTGGGTTTTTTTTTTTAAGCAATGTTGCCTTTAAAGAGTCTTTTACCTAGTATCCAGATTAAATGTTATATGGATATATTATATATAAATATTATATGGGCATAATATATGTGGATATATCATATCCAGATTTTATGTATTCTTTTCACCTTCTGAATCATTCTTTGTACTGATAATATTCTCACGTTGCTTAAACATTACTTTCATCGTTTATTTTCAAAGTGAGAATATATAAATCTCCACTATCTATTGCATCCCACTAAAATGCCTTTGCCTAGCGGTTGGTGTACCCTGCAGTCTATTCTTTACTGAACCTTGTCAGAAAGTCTGTATTCTAGTTAGAGCTCCTTCACACAAAGTTAGGCAATTCTTATGTCTGACATTATTCCTTCTGGATTGCCTTCTGTTTTGTGTGTCCAAACCTCTTCCTTTCTTTAAAAACTCTGTGCTATTTCCTCCATGAAGCCTTTCCTACTAATTTACTTTTCCAGTTAATTGTCAATGTGCCCAAGGGCTATATGCATGTGGTTTTGAAATCTTAATGTATTTTTTAATCAGTCTAACCCCCCTGTACTGTCTAAATAAATTCTTATGCAGAATTTTATTTTATTTTTATTTTTATTATTATTATTATTTTTTGATTTGGAGTCTCTTACTTTGTTGCCCCGGCTGGAGTGCATTTGCATGTTCATGGCCACCACAGCCTCTACCTGCTGGACTCAGGTGATCCTTCCACCTCAGCTTTCCAAGTAGATGGAACTACAGATGCATGTCACTATGCCCAACTAATTTTTGTGATTTACTGTAGAGACGAGGTCTCACCAGTTTACCCAGGCTAGTCTTGAGCCCCTGGGCTCAGGCAATCCACAGGCTGAGCTACTGTGCCTGGCCAAAAATTTTAATATATAAACAAATGAAAGCAGAACTGTTGTGGTTGAAGTGGAAATAGAGATCCCTCCCTTTTTTTCTCCCCCTCCTCCTCCCTCTACCACCACCACCACCAGTCCTGCCTCCTTTATATGGCCCCTGAGGCATCTTTGTAGAACTGTAGAGTGCTGAGTTACATGGTTTGAAAGGCATCTAGCCTTTGGTTATAGACTTTTCTTTCCCTCACATTGCTTTGGGTGTGTTAGCTTTGCCTCATTAAATTAGAGGCAATGTGGTGCAGTGAAAAAAGCATGGAAGTTGTGAAAAGAGCTGGATTTGAATCTAACTATGCTCTTTACAATGGTGTCTTAACTTGCCTCAGCCTCATTTTTCACATCAGTAGCATGGTATAACAGACCCGTCTAGTGTTATTTTGACGTTTCAGATGAGCTAAAGTAAGTGAAAGTGCTCCGTAATTGCCAAACTTTTCATTCTTTTCTAACTTTCTCTACAGGCAGGAAGCATGCTTGTTGATAGCTTCCAAGTTGAAATCCTACAGCTTTTGTCACTGGAAAATGACTTTTTGCTAGACGGAAAGGAGCTCAAATTGGCCTGGCTTGGATAGATGCTCATTCTTGAACCAATCTTTGAGCTGTGATTGAGTGGTTGGGGTTATATAAGAACATGCTAGCTTCTGCCGTTGCCTTTGGATGAAAAGATTGCCTGGAGAAAGTCATGATGGTGGACAGACAGTATTTTAGAAATGCATTAAGATCCTTAGATAGGCATATAACCCACACTCCCGTACTGTTGCAGACACCTGTGTTTGAATTTCAGTTTTACCCCTTGATAGTATCTTTATGGGATAGGCAAATATTCCTGTTCTGTCTCCCTCACTCTGTTCTGAGAGTCAGTTGAAGTAATGCACTTAAATGTTTTTATGAACTCTAAAGTGTTATCCAACTGTTAATAATTACAAATCTGGAGATAAAGAAAAGATATTGAACTGTTTTAGTCCTTTCTCTGTGATTAGGTTCTTTCTCATGGTGTTTCTTCTCTTTCTTTATCTTTTTCTATATCTCTCTTTAATAGTCTTTTAGTATATGTGCTTCTAAAGGGACCTTTCTTCCTATATGAGTAAAGCCAGATTTGTTTTAATTTAGAGAGATATAATCAAATCTTAAACAGTAGAGGTTAGTGTCTTGTGAACTTGAGATTTTCATTTGGCACATTTGGAATGATTTTGGAAGAAAATCTACTACTAAATAAGGTTTTAAAATTTTTACTGAATAACACAATTTTTGACAGTGTTGAATATTATCTTTCCAGGAGATCTCAGCCCTGCTGAGCTGATGATGCTGACTATAGGAGATGTTATTAAACAACTAATTGAAGCCCATGAGCAGGGGAAAGACATCGATCTAAATAAGTAAGTGCATCTATAGAAAGAGGACAGTTTTGCTCTTAGATAGCAGATCTCATTTATGAAATTATCTAACATTACTTGTTTTCTATCTCAGGTTTTATTTTAGTTGAGAATCTTAACTTTCTGCCTTGCCCTGTCACTCATTTCTTTATAGCCAAAGTGCCTCAGCCTAATAATACTAATAGCTTCTAAAGTTTGTTGGATACTTACTATATTCCTGGCACTATTATTAGTTCATTATGTGTATTAGCTCAGTTAACCCCCTGAAAACTCTCTGAGGTAAGTACTGATATCATTCGCATTTGATAGATGGGTAATCTGAGCCATAGAGAGGTTGAATAATTTGTCCAGGGGTAAATAACTAGTAACTGGCAGAGCTGGGACTTGGAATTAGGTAATTTGGTGTCTCCCAATGGTTTATGTTCTTCTGTACTATGTCACTTTACATCCCACTTCTCTTCCCTGCTGTGTCTGCTGAAGCAGCAGCCTTCTGCCAGGAAAACCCTCCTTTTGGGGTCCTTGATCAAATCTAACCCTTCTCCACTTCAGAATCTCTTTGACACATTCATCCACTTCGTCTCCATAATCACGTTCAGCTCAGACTGTGCTATACTCTCAAATAAGAATGATCTTTCATCTCTTCATCTTTTTCTTTTTAAACTGTTTATTCACTCTAGATAGATCTGCTCTAATGAAAAGGTTCCTCCCCCAGCCCCAGGTCTAGTCATCACAAGCATGATCTTTTCTTAGATCCGATTCTCTGTTCCTTGAGATGCTGCAATATTTACCCCTGCCTTGAAACCTCATGCTTACAAAATATTTGCTAAAGGAATAAAGAAGTTAATAACAAACCCCTTTTGACGATGAAGACATAAAAATTTACTGATTTTTCTACCATGCTTTTGTTGGTTATACCCCAATTATACAAATCTTTAAGTTCTAGTGAACATTTCTACTTAAATGTTTTTGTCATTCTCTTGAATTTAGCACATTTAAAACTAAAGCTGCTATCTTCCTTAAAGCTAGCCATACTCAAATGTCCCCAACCCATTGTGTAAGACCTCTTAGTCTGGCTTCAACCTGTTTTTCCAAGTTTTTAAGCTTTTGTACCCTTATATTGAAAATCTGCTTTTTGTCAAGTTGGCCTAGTCATATTTCTTAAAATGTATTCATTCTTGTGTTTGTATCTTTCCATAAACGAACCCGTCTGCTCTGTGTGTCTTCTCTTTGCTTTCACTGCCTGTCTGAGGCCTCCTTTCTTTCATTTGTGCTCGCTTTCCATGAATATTCTCCAGCAAGCATTAAATTCTTCTCTGAACTCTAGAAGCATTCTTTGTCGGTTGTGTGTGTTTCATCCTGTGTGTTTTTATCATTTATACATTTATTTTTGGCATGCCTATCTGCAAACTTGTAAACATAGAATGTGAAAGGACTATGCTTTGTGCCCTCTGACATACCAAATATTTAGGTGGTCTCTTGTACATGTTAGGTGCTCAGTTAACATTTGTTGAAACTGATGTGAGTTTCCCATAGATATTCTAGATCAATTGAAATTAGAAGATAGGGTGACTATTAGAGTTTGGCTAGTAGACACGAAGAAAAGAAAAGCTGGTCAAATAAATATGCTTTATTTCCTGTTTGGTTCTGCATAGCCTTCTTGTTTTTTTTGGTTATTTATGTATTTATTTATTTATTATTTATTTTTTCTCTAAGCCAGTAGTTCTCAGCCTGGGGTCATTTCCTTCCCAGGATACAATTGGCAATGTCTACAGACTTTTATTGTTACGTCAGGAAAACAGGTAGTGGGTAGAGGCCAAGGATGCTACAATACATCCTACAATGCACTGGACAGCCACCCACAACAAAGAATTACCCGGTCCCAAATGTCAGTAGTGTTGCAGTTGATATAAGGTAGAGTCAGAATAGTTCTTTGAAGCTGGAGCACTGTTTTGAAGTAGACCCACATTGTGTCATTGCCCTGGGCCTCTTTTCTCTCCATAGGCCTCCGGTTTTCTTTCTGGCACTTGAGGATGAGAAGAGGAAGTCATTCATTCATGAATTTTGTTCTATTTCCCTGGTATTCACACATCTCAAAGCTACTCTTGTTGGGTGGTGAAGGGATGGGAGAGTGACAGTGGTTAATGATGTGACTTATGAAGTCATCCTTTTGGTAACTTGTCCTTAAAATACCATGATCTTGATAGTGCTGGATGCTTTACTTTCAGGGTGAAAACCAGGACAGCTGCCAAATATGGCCTTTCTGCTCAGCCCCGCCTGGTGGATATCATTGCTGCAGTACCTCCTCAGTATCGCAAGGTCTTGGTTCCCAAGTTAAAGGCAAAACCCATCAGAACTGCCAGTGGGGTGAGTGATTTAACTCAAGAAGTAGTCACACACTGTGTGTCTATTCAGCTAGAAATGGCCACCTCTGTGTAACACCCAGGTTGTGAACTGGAGGTTGGAAATTCAGTCTGAGAAAGTCCTTTATCGGGGTCTGTGCTGGAGTGGAGACATGCAGAATGCCAGGAGGGCAGAGAGGAAGCCAGTTAGTTGTGATTAAGGGAGCAGATCATGTTTTTGTCTTTAAACTTATAGATTGGGGCTTGGTGACAATCACAATGTGATCAGTGTTTGTTGGCCATCTTAAGCTGGTAGCTTTCAATATGATTGATGCTTATAAAGGCTACTTTTAAAAGGTCGTTAATGGCACAATGTAGCTCTGTATATGGTAATTGTGAGTGCTATGGGAGTCCAGAGGACAGAGATGTCCCTGAAGCAAAAAAGGGATGGAGAAGGCCCAGTAGAAAGGGAAAGCAGCAAGACTTTGTTGAAGAGTTCATTTGGGATCAGCTTGTAAGTATCTTAAGTGTCTAGCAAAGAAGGTAGATGATAGGAGACTGCTAAAGGTTTTTGAAAAGGGGAGTCATATGCACAAAGTTGATTTTCAGAAAATTAATTTGGATAAAACACACAGGGTAGTTTGAAGACAGAAAGACTAGTTTAGACATTCTTGGTCCAACCTCAGTGTGAAATGTTAAGGACCCGAATTAGCAGAAACTCAGGATAAAAAAAGATGAGTGTGAGATAAACGAGGGAAATTTGGTAGAATTGGGACCCCTTAAAGCATAGTCCCCAGAGTCAAACTCTGTGATCCTGATGTGATCCATCAGGTTCCTTCTGTTATTTGGATTGGGATACTATATTTCAAGCAGCTCATGTTGACTCTGGTGGCCATATCTCCTGGATCCTATCATTTCTGGCCAATTAAACCCCCAGACTTTTACAACCTAACAGTAAGCCTAGTGTCTGTTTTTTTGTACTTAAGTGTCTTTGTTTTGTTTGTTTTGCACCTAGTGTAAAAGACTTGTTAGGAAAAAAGTAAAAGCCCCATGTCCCTCGCCTCATTTTCTTTCAGGGGCAACTACTTTAAACTCTTAGCCAATTTCTTTAGCATTTATTTCCGTGTCCTTAAACAACATGCTTTACAGAGAGGTCTTGAGTTTTTAAGATTATGCGTTATGTATGGGCTTGCTGCTAAGGAAAATAAAGACTTAGCAGCCTTTCAACCTGATTGATATACCTAGCTTCTGTGATACCACCCTCTGTTTCTCCTGTTTCTGATTATTCTGTCCTTCTGTTGAGGTCTATTCTTGTTCTCATAGTTGATTTTTTTTGTCTCTCATAATCGATGTTTTATGTGGTTCTGGGCCCACTGTATTTGCTACTATACATGCTTTCTTGGGTAATCTCATCCATTTGATGTTTTTAAGCACTGCTGTATGCTAACTCCCAGCACTAACCTTTTCCTCAGGTTTCAGACTCATGTCAGATTACCTGTTAGGCATCTGTCCTTTAACTGCCTTAGAACCTCCCCAAGTATAACATAACCCAAACTAATGTCTTTTTTGCTCATTCATCTTTCCTGTCCATGTTAGTTTAAGTTTATGGTGCCACCATCTACTAAGTTTCTGAAAAATGTGAAATGCATGGTCCATTCCTATGGCCCCTGGTAGGAATGTTTTAGTCTTTATTATTTTTTATTTAGATTATTGTAGTCATTTCCTAGCTGGTCTGCTTTGTCTTACCGGCACAAAATTTATCTTTAGCCATGTCACCTGAATGATCTATTAAAAATATTGGGGCCAGGCGTGGTGGCTCACGCCTATAATCCCAGTACTTTGGGAGGCCAAGGTGAAAGGATTGCCTGAGCCCATGGGTTCAAGACCAGCCTGTGCAACTTAGTGAGACCTTGTCTCTACAATAAATAAAAAAGTAACACGTGCCTGTAGTTGTTGCTACTTGTGAGGCTGAGGTGAAAGGATCCCCTGAGTGTGCCACTGCACTCCAGCCTGGGCAACAGACTAAGACTC
Source organism: Carlito syrichta (assembly GCF_000164805.1). Lineage (NCBI taxonomy): Eukaryota > Metazoa > Chordata > Mammalia > Primates > Tarsiidae > Carlito > Carlito syrichta. The sequence continues at coordinate 605,012 of NW_007253072.1, forward strand.
CAACTCAAAAGAAAAGAAAAAAAATATTGGCAAAACATTGCTGATTGTCATCCCCTATCAACTACTATTCTCACCTCTGTGGTTTTATTCTTGCTGTTTCTTGATGGTGCTTTGTTTATTTTATAGAGCAGTTTTAGGTTTACAGAAAAAAGGGTTTCCATATACTTCCTCAACACTCCCCAGTTTTCCTATTATTAATATATTGTACAGTAAAATGGTACTTGAGAGGGGAGCTCTATTTTTTTTTTTAAAAAGCTTGAAAATGACTGCACATTCTTCCCTGGCCCTACTTCCTCTGCCTCCCAGTTCAGTTCCTGAATCAGCATGGGTGTTAGACCCTCAGAAAGGCTTGCCTCACTCCTGGCCAAGGCCTGTTGCTTCTTTGGTTGTATCCTAGTATTTTCCATATGCTTCTTGCCATGTTATTTTGAAGTAGCCTATTTCCATATGTCTTTCTTCCCCGCTAGGTAGTGCACAGGCAGTGCATTTTTACTGTAGCAGTCCCAGGGCCCATTGAGGTCTGTATAGTAGGCCCCCAATAAAGGATTGTCAGCCAGGCTCGATGGCTAAGCCTATAATCCCAGCACTTTGGGAGGCCAAGGCGAGTGGATTGCCTGAGCCTGCAGGTTCGAGACCAGCCTGAGCAACTTGGCGAGATCTCGTCTCTACAATACATCAAAAATTAGCTGGGCGTGGTAGTGCGCGCCTGTAGTTCTGACTACTTGAAAGGCTGAAGCAGAAGGATCGCCAGAGCCCAGCAGGTCAACGCTGGGGTGGCTGTGAGCATGCCACTACACTCCAGCTTGGGTGACAGAGTGAGCATGCCACTACACTCCAGCTTGGGTGACCTCCAACTCAAAAAAAATAAAATAAAAAAAAAATAAAAGATTGTTGAATTGGACTGACCTCATCAGTGGTATATATGGTCGTGTTTCATTTTAAATAAAAATATTAGTTTGAAAATCTAAGTTTTTAATTCAGATTTTAAAATGAGATTTCATGTAAATTATTTATTTGGGGGCTTCTCTAAATCACTGTTAATGATTTAAATTAAATGTTAATAATGTACCTGTATATAATTTTTTTTTTCGAATCGGAGTCTCACCCCATCGCCCAGGCTGGAGTGCAGTGGCACGTTCATGGCCACCCCAGCGTCGACCTGTGGACTCTGGCAATCCTTCCGCCTCAGCTTTCCAAGTAGCTGGAACTACAGGCGTGCGCTACCATGCCCAACTAATTTTAATTTTTTTAATTTTTTTATTGTAGAGATGAGGTCTTGCCAAGTTGCCTGGGCTGGTCTCGAACCTGTGGGCTCAGGCAATTCACTCGCCTAGGCCTCCCAAAGTGTTGGGATTACAGGCTGAGTCACTGAACCCAGCCTGTATATAATTTTTATTAAGAAAAATAATCCCAAACTTACAGAAAAGTTGAAAGTACAGTACAAAGAACTCTTTTCCCTTGAACCATTTGAGAGTAAGTTGCAAAACTGATGCCTTTGAGTAATTTAGTGTATATTTCCTGTATATTTCCTACAAACAAGGACATTTTCTTTCATCACTAGAATACAGCTGCCAAAATGAGGAATTTAATGCTGATGCATTGCTGTTGTGTTACCCTCAGACCTCATTTGCGTTTCACCAGCTGTTTCCAGAATGTCCTGCAGCTCAGAATCGTCTGCTGGTTTTAGATGTATCTCTTCAGTCTGGGTGTTTCCTCTATCTTTCCTTGACTTTATTACTTAACACTTGTGAAGATTTCTGGCAAGTTATTTTGTAATGTGTCCCCGATTTGGGCTAATAAAATGTTTCATCATAATTAGGTCCAGGTTATGCATGTTTGGCAGGAGCAGCACAGATGTGAGACTGTGTCCTCTACATCGTCTCGCACCAGGTGTGCGTAGTTTCCATTTGTCCTTTTCCTGTTGTTAACCATTTTGATCAAGGTAATGTCTGCCAGGGTTCTCGGTAGTTATTTATTTCCACTTTGCAACTAAGAAGTGTTGTGTGGAGAAGTACTTTGAAGCTAGTTAAATATCCTATTCCTCATCAGATTTCAGTTTCCTCATTTATTTGTATGGCTGAATTAATGGTTTCATATTTTGTGGGTTAGAATCTGTTACTGTCATTGTTTATTTTGATGTACAAATTATCCCAGGTTTGAGGAGCTTATTCAGTCTGGTTTTTGTGTTCTTTAGAAATGCCCCCATCATTCTTTGAGCAGTTTCTGGCTTTCTGGCACAATGAAGTGTTCCAGGCTCATCTTGTACTTTCTTTGCCTCTGTCCTGGAATCAGCCATTTTTCCAGAAAGCTCTGTTTTCTTTTGTTGGAGAAGCGTATTTAGAAATCAGGATCTGAATGCTAGATGTGTTTACTGCTATGAGAGTGTTGCTGCTCCCAGAGGGTCTCAGTGGACCAAGCTAGGATATATATACACATCGGTACATAATAGGTGCACACTTATGTACATAACACACTTTCATCTATACTTATTAGTATATCAATCTATATATGTTGAAAACTGAGTTCGCAGCAACACTTTTAATTCCATCCCGCCCAGAGTTCATTTTAGTTTTCTCCCTTTCCTGCTTCATGACCATAACACTTCTAAAGATTTCAGGCAAGTTATTTTGCAGTGTGTCCCCCAGCTGGGGTTAATAAAATATTCATTGCCTTCCTTCTCTGACAGCAAAAAGCCTGGCCTGCATTTGCTTTAATTTCTGTCCTCGTTTGACCAACCACCTCAGAGGTAACCAGCCTCGTATCTGCCCCTGTTTCTTTAAAGGCCTCACCTACTTAGGCTCCATCAGACCTCTCTGAGGACATTTTACACATGGACTCTGCAACATTAAGCCCCTCGCTCAATAGTTCCTGCTGTAAATATTGAGATCTAATGTGTTTGTCAGGTGTTCGAATTATGAAGATTAGGTTTATATACCGTTTTATAGAATTGTGTGAAATAATTTTTTGTAGGCTATTTTTGTAAGACAGTAAATCAGAGGAAGAAAGAATAATCATTGTGGGTTTAAAAATTACTTTCTTATTTTGCACTTACTCTATTGCAAAATAAAATATAAACTCATATAAAGAACTCATTTGTACACTTTAAAGATGATTAATGTTGAGAAATCCCTCTTGTACCGAGGGCCTTGCCTGAGAAATACAGCATTACTAATAATACCTTTGAAGCCCCTTGTGCCAATCTCTATGCTCCTCTTCCTCCTTCTAGGGAAAACTACTCTCTAGAATTTTATATTAATTATTCCATAATAGCATTTTAACTCATCTTTCTTTTATAGATTGCTGTTGTGGCTGTGATGTGCAAACCTCACAGATGTCCTCATATCAGTTTTACAGGAAACATATGTGTGTAAGTGTGATGATTTTGTTAAGCTGTATGTGTATATTGTAACTGAACTTGTCTGTCCCCTAGAACCCTTGAACAGTAGATGATGGTAATATTTAAAGTTTTTATTTAATAGGTTTATGGATTAGTTCTTTGAAACATGTGATCGTTGTAAGGATATTTCAGTGCTTTAAAATGAGAATATATAGAGATTTTAATTTGTTGCAATATAGAAGAAAAAAATACAGAATATGGAACTTAAGACAGTAGACCTTCTGTTAACTTGATAAATGAAACATGGAAATATGTCTAAATTTAAATAATATCAGAAATTTAAAATGAATTTGGATCAGAAAAGTACTAAAATTAAAAGAAATTATCCTTATAAATAAGCTTTGGATTTCTCAAACTTACCTATTTAGGAAAATTATCAGAAGAGTATACATAATTTTAGGTAGGAAGATTGAACGAAAGATTTTCTTGATTGTGGTTTCCAAAAAAGCACTTTGGGTACCGACCAGACTTAGGAAAACTTAGTCCCTGGTATTTGCCCATAAAAGCTTAAACGTCTAAAACAATGGTGATATACAGCATTTTGAAAATGAATGTAATAGTGTTCCTTTACATATTTATCTTGTTTACTTGTGTGTAGAAAATACATTATTTGCAGATCCTCAAAGGTAGACTCTTTTGTTAGGATTTAAAAATGAAACTTGGTCGATATCAGAATTTTATGGAGACCATAGACACTTGAACTAGACTGCTTAGAACTAAGTTTTATATCTGACATTCTTATTCTTTTGTTGTATTGGCAGATACTGCCCTGGTGGACCTGATTCGGATTTTGAGTATTCAACTCAGTCCTATACTGGATATGAGGTGAAGTAATTTGAGGTTGCCCTATGCAAGTGTTATATCATACTTTACCTGTGGTATGATTTTACAAGTACTAACTGGCTTTCTTGAAATTTTTAGTTTTTATTTTTTTTCTGTTCATTCACTGAATATTTGCTCAGTGTCTACTAGTGCCCTATATTGGTCTGGTCACCAGTTAAATACTTAAGTAAGCACTTACTAATATATCCCAAACACAATTCTAAGTGCTTTACAACCTTAAATCTTACAGCAGTGTCTTGGAGATAGGCACTATTACTATACCAGTTTACAGATAAGGAAACAGGGACATAGAAGACTAGAACAAGTGGCCCAGAAACATTCTGCTAGGAAGTGACAACCAGGTTTTGAACTCTCTGCTGCTCACCACTACATTGTACTCTTTTTTTAGCAGTGAAAAAACTGACAAGGTCCCTGGTCTTGTGTAATTTACATCTAATAATGGAAGATAGACATTTAAAAAAAGCAAGAAAAATATCAATTAAAGCCAATTAGCTGCTGGACTTGGCAGCTCAGCCTGTAATCCCATGTTTTGGGAGGCCAAGGTGAGTGGATTGCCCAAGCCCGCAGGTTTGAGACCTGCCTGGGCAACTTGGCGAGACCTCATCTCTACAATAAATCAAAAAAATTAGCCAGGCATGGTAGTGTGGGCCTGTAGTTCCGGCTCCCTGGAAGGCTGAGGCGGAGGGATTGCCGGAGCCCAGCAGGTCAAGGCTGCGGTGGCCGGGAGCGTGCCACTGCACTTTAGTCTGGGCAACAGAGTGAGACTCCAACTCAAAAAAAAAATGTTAATTAGAGAAGTAAAATTGAATAAGGTGTGGGAGCTGGGTTTGTTTAGCTGTGGTGGTTAGGAAGGGATTCTCCAAGGAGGTGACGTTTAAGCTGAGTCTGGACTGACAAGAAGGAGCTAGTCCTAAGAATCCCAGGAAAGAGCACTCTTAAGCAGAGAAGTAGCTAGAGCAAAGGCCCAAGGTAAGAAAGACGGCAGAGTGTTCTGGAGCACAGTGGATAAGGAGAAGCATGAGATTGGGAGGCAGATGAGTGGGGAGCTTTGCAAACCAGGGTGAAGAGTTTGGAATTTAGAGTAGTTGCCATGAGAAGCCATTAGGATTTAAGCAGGAGAGTGTTACCCCTATCTGATTTACATTTTTTTTTTTGGAGTTGGAGTCTCCCTCTGTCGCCCAGACTGGAGTGCAGGGGCCGCTCCCCGCCACCGCAGCCTCGACCTGCTGGGCTCCGGTGGTCCTTCTGCCTCAGCCTTCCACATAGCTGGAACTACAGGCGCGCGCTACCACGCCTGGCTAATTTTTTGGTTTATTGTAGAGATGAGGTCTCGCCAAGTTGCCCAGGCAGGTGTTGAACCCGCGGGCTCAGGCAATCCACTCACCTCAGCCTCCCAAGGCACGGGATTACAGGCTGAGCCACCGAGCCCGGTTTGATTTACAATTTTTAAAGATCATTTTGATGGCCATTTGGAGACAGGATTAGAGTGGGGATCAGAGAGAAAGCAGGAGAGCAGTGAGCCACTTCAGAAAGTCTCCCTTCTCAGAAGAGCTCAGAAACCAGCAAAAAATGTGACATTTCTCGTATATGTGTTTTCATTTATTTCTTTTTATCAGGGTTTAATCTTTAAAAATAAAAAAGGGATTATTCATTGAAAAGGCTTCCTCTCACTCCTATCCCCTAGCCACCCTTTTCTGCTCTTCCTCCACAGAGTTATTCTCCCTCCACCCTTCAGAAATTTTTTATGGGACTACAAACATACAGAGGTGGAGTAGCTCTTATCCAAAATACCAGGACCAGAAGTGTTTTGGATTTCAGATTTTTGGGAGGATTTTGGAATATTTGCGTACACCTAATGAAATGTCTTACGAATGAGATCCATGTGTAAACATGATATTCATTTATGTTTCAAATACACTATACACACCTAGCCTAATGGTAATTTTATGCAGTATTTTAAATAATTTTGTGCATGAAGCAAAGCTTGTATTAAGTTCTTAAGTGTGAAATTTTCCACTTGTGGTGTCATGTTGGCACTCAGAAAGTTTCAGCTTTTGGAACATTTTAGATTTCAAATGTTCAGATTAGGGACGCTCAACCTGTATATATTCTTTATCCTGCTTTTTTACACATGAGATAGCAAATCCAAGTGCTGTTCTGCACCTTGTCTTTTTCATGTAACAATGTCATGTCAGTATCTGGTTCCATGGCTGTAGAATAATCCATTGTATGGGAGTAGCATGGAGCCCATGTGTGCAGCCATTATGAACTATGTTGTGTGTAAGAACCTAATGTCATGGTTATCTTACCACATAACTCTTCTGAATATGTATGCACATTTATATGAGTAGTAGCACACTTTGGTGTCTGTTTACACAAAAGACAGATGCAGTCTTAGAAGACACCCTGCTGTTGAGAAGCTTATGACAGTGCGGGTAAAGACCAGCCAGAGGCCATTCAGGACATGATTTTGAGCCCCAACAAGACTGAGCTAAGCAGAAAGGAGTACAAGCCAGATTTGTAGTATCCAAAACCATAGAGAATTTTAATTTTAATACAGTCTTTTTGAGACTATGTTTTATTTATTTAATTTATTTGATTTATTTAGTTTGATGTAGGCATAACAGAATTTTTTCTCTTTTTTCTTAGCCAACCTCCATGCGAGCTATCCGTGCCAGATATGATCCTTATTTGCAGACAAGACACCGAATAGAACAGGTAAATTTTTAAAAAACAATTTTTTAAAATTAAATATTCATACTTAGTAAGAAGGTATTATTGTTTGATTTCAATTGAACCTGAAATAAGAACTAAAAAGGTGTTTTTTCCCCTTTGTAAACTTTTAATATCCATCCCTGGGAGGGAGACATTTGCGTTGCCTAGCAAGGTCAAGAACACTACTTGCATGAGAAACTGTATTTATTCTAGAGGGTTTATATTCTCTAAATTTCTTTCAATTTGTAGAAAGTCATTTATAGTATGACATATGTGGAGCGAAGGTATGTGAAAGTTCTTAGATAGTAGATGCATGGATTGAATTTCATCTTCCAAAAACCAGATCAGGACATACTGGGACTGGTTTTCCAGGTGGGGATAGGGAATTGACTGCAAAGAGATACAAGGACTTGTTCTCTATCATGATGTAGTGGTGGTTACATAACTCTAAATGGCTATTAAAACTCATCCACTATAGGGTAACTACCTTGGGTCCCCTCCCACTGTGGGAGTTTTTCTGTCCTCTCAATAAATCCTGCTTTCTCAAAAAAAAAAACTTTATCCACTGTACACTTAAGAGTTGGTGGATTTTATCATATATAAATTTTACCTCAGTATAGTTGATCAAAAATGAATACTGTGTGAATGGCCTTACACTATTCAAGAAATAGAAACTTTTTTTTCTTTTTAAAAATTTCAATAGCTTTAGAGGGTACAAATAGCTTTTGGTTACATGAATGGATTGTACAAAGTCTGACAATTAAGTTCACAAACTCATACTAGAGAAAGTGCTACATACCTCATTGCTGAATATCACTATGGCCTCCTTTGACGTACTCTCCTTGGGAAGCCATGCACTGACACCAGCACCTAGTCCTCCTGTCAAAGCACTTTTGAAACTCTTTTTCTGGAACAGCCATGTTGTTGCGAGAATGTTGGAGTTTGAATTAAAGCAGTGAACAAACATTAAATTTCTTGTTGAGGCCCCCTCCCCTACCTTGGGGAGGTGACACACTCTCTCTCTCTCTCTCTCTCTCTCTCTCTCTCTCTCTCTCTCTCTCTCTCTCTCTCATGTACTTTCTAAATAAACTTTGATTGAGAATTAAAAAAAAACATTTCTTGTTGAACTTAGCAAGAGTGGAAGTAAAATCAGGGACATGTTAGTCCAAGTTTATGTGGATAATGTCATGAAGAAAATGGCAGTGTACAAAAGCATTAAATGTTTTTCTGAGGGGAGAGAAAGCATCACTGATGAAGAGAAGTCAGGATGGCCAGTAATGAGCAGAACTGACGAAAATATTACAAAAATCCGTTGAATTGTTCATCAAGATCATCGGCTAGCTGTGAGAAGCATAGCAGACCAAATAAACATCAGGAAAATCTTGGCATGAGAAAGGTGTGTGCAAAATGGTCCTGAAAGCACTCTTGGATCACAACAATGCACCAGTTCACACAACACTGTCTGTGAGGGAGTTTTTAGCCAGTGAACAAATAACTGTATTGGAACACCCTTCCTACTCACCCGATCTAGCCCTCAATGACTTTTTTCTTTACCTGAAGATAAAGGAAGTATTGAAAGGAAGACATTTTGATGACATTCAGGACATCAAGTGTAATACAACAAAGCTCTAATGGCCATTCCAGAAAGAGTTCCAAATTGCTTTGACAAGTGGACTGGGCATTGGCATCTACACATAGCTCCCTTCGGGGAATACTTTGAAGGCGACCATAGTGATATTCAGCAATGATGTATGTAGTATCTTTTCTAGGATGAGTTCATGAACTTAATTGTCAGACCTTGTAGAGCTGTGAAAAAGTCTGGGCTTAAGTGTACCTACCACTCCCACCTGTGCACATTGTATTTGATAGGTAATTTTTATCCCTCTACCCCTTCCCACCCTCCTCCTTCTGAGTCTCCAATGTCCATTATGGCATACTGTATGCTCTTACAGATCCTTAGTTTCGTTCCCACTTATCAGTGAGACCATGTAGGATTTGGTTTTCTATCTCTGCATTAGTTCACTTAGGACGAAGTTCTTCAATTCCATCCAAGCTGCTGCAAAAGACACTATTTCATTCTTTTTTATGGCTGAATAGGATTCTGTGGTATATACAGAGGGTGCCAAAAAATGTATTCACATTTGAAAGGAAAAAGCTATTAAAATTATGATATGCACTGATAACAAAAAAATGAATGCAGGTCACATTTGACCACTGCAGTTACAAGAGGTACTCAAAGTGATTACCTTCAGCATCCAGACCCTTCTGATTATGGCAAACTAAAAGTAATACATAGATAGTAGCTCTTAAAATGTGTATACACTTTTTGGCAACCGTGGTATGTATACCTATATATATATATACACACATACCACTATATTTTCATTATCCACTGATCAGTTGATGGGCATTTAGCTTGATGCCACTTCTTTGTAGTTATGAATTGTGCTGCGATAAACATCTGAGTGCAGATTTTTTTTGTGTGTGTAACAAATTCTGTTCCTTTGGGCAGATACCTAATAGTGGGATTGCTGGATCAAATGGTAGATCTACTTTTAGTTCTTTGAGAAATCTCCATTACCCGTTTCCACAGAAGCTGTACTAATTTACACTCCTACTAACTGTATTTATGTTCTCTTTTCATCATATCTACACCAGCATCTTTTTTTTTTTTTAAATAATGGCCATTCTGACAGGTGTAAGTTGGTTTCTCATGGTTTTGATTTGTATTTCCCTGATGATTAGTGATGTTGAACATTTTTTCATATGTGTTGTTGGTCATTGGTATTTCTTCTTTTGAGAGATGGCTGTTCATGTCATTTCTCTAAATTTTGATGGGCTTATTTGCTTTATTTTTTTTTTTTTCTGATTTGTTTTGAGTTCTTTGTAGATTCTGGATATTGGTCTTTGTCAGATGTATGCTTTGTGAATATCTTCTCCCATTCTGTAAGTTTCCTATTTACTCTGTTGATTATTTCTTTTGCTGCACAGAAGATTTTTAGTTTAATTAAGCCCTACTTATTTATTTTTGTTTTTATTGTATTTCTTTTTGGGGTTTTAGCCATAAATTCTTTGCCTAGGCTAATGTCCAGAAGAGTTTTTTCCTAGGTTTTCTTCTAGGATTTTTATGGTTTTAAGTTTGACATTTAAGCCTTTAATCCATCTTGAATTAATTTTTATGTGTAATGAAAGGTAAGGAACAGGTTTCATTTTTCTGCATATAGCTATTCAATTTTCCTAGCACCATATGTTGAATTGAATATCTTTTCCAGTGTATGTTTTTGGCTGCTTTGTCGAAGATCAGTTGGTTGTAGGTATTTGGGTTTATTTCTGGATTCTCTATTCTATTCTGTTGGTTCATATGTCTGCCCTTGTACCAGTACTATGCTGTTTTTGTTACTGTAGCCTTGTGGTATAATTTGAAATCAGGTAATGTGGTACCTCCAAATTTGTTCTTTTTGTTTAGGATTGCTTTGACTATTCTGGCTCTTTTTTGATTCCACATGAATTTTAGGATTGCTTTTTCTAATTCTATGAAAAATGACATTTGTGGTTTGATAGGGATTGCATTGAATCTGTAGATTACTTTGGGTGATGTCATTTTGACAATGTTAGTTTTTCTAACCCATGAGAATGTGATGTTTTTCCATTTGTTTGTGTCCTCTACAATTTATTTTATCAGTGTTTGCAGTTCTTTTTGTAGAGATCTTTCACCTCTTTGGTTAGATAAATTCCTAGATGTTTTAACTTTTTGGCTACTTTTTGGGATTGAGTTCTTGATTTGATTCTCAGTTTCGTCGTCATTGGTATGTAGCAATGCTGTTGATTTATATGTGTTGTTTCTGTGTCCTGAAACTTTATACCGAATTCATCTGTCAATTCCAGAAGTCTTTTGGAGGAGTCTTTAGGGTTCTTTAGGTGTAAGATCATGTCATCGGCATACAGAGATAGTTTGAATTCTTCTTTTCCCATTTGGATGCCCTTTATTTCTTTTTCTTGCCTAATTGCTCTGGCAAGGACTTACAGTACTATGTTGAATAGGAAGAAATCTGAACATTAATATAGCTTTTCTTAGTTTACAAGTTTTATTTTAAACTTGTCCAGCTTTTTAAATATATTGTCCATAGTTGTAACAGTAACACATAGAACAAATACAAAGTCTAAAATAGAAAGTATTGTATACCATAGTCAGTAAGTTGCTTCTGGGTTTATCTAACTGCTTATTGGTGAATGAATAGTTTCCTGTTCTAATTTCTACTTCACTGTCATCCAAGCATATGCAGAATAGGATTGTCGGTGATAGGAGAGGACCCCTGGGGGAGCCCACCCAGTGTGGAAAGCATTAACTGACTTTTGCCTCAGTTTCTTTTTTAGCTATGATTTTTAATTCAATTAAAATGTAAAACTAAGCTGGGCTCGGTGGTTCAGCCTGTAATCCCGCGCCTTTGGGAGGCTGAGGTGAGTGGATTGCCTGGGCCCGTGGGTTCGAGACCCGCCTGGGCAGCGAGACCTCATCTCTACAATAAATCAAAAAGTCAGCCGGGCATGGTAGTGCGTGCCTGTATTTCCGGCTACTCGGAAGACTGAGGCGGAAGGATCGCTGGAGCCCAGCAGGTGAGGCTGCAGTGGCCGGAAGTGGCCACTGCACTCCAGTCTGGGCGACCAAGTGAGACTGCAACTCAAAAAAAAAAAAAAATGTAAAACTATGTTTTCGATAAAATATGAAATGTTTATGTTTACCAAAAAGGAGCATAGGTTAAAAGATTAGGAAACTAACATAGAGCAAAGATTCTTTTCTAACTGTAAATGTTCTAGAATCACCTGAGTAACTAATATGTGTGAGATCTTTACCTTTGAAGGTTCTGAAAAAGTCTGGTTTAGGGTCCTAGCAAGATATCTTGAAAAAGCTACCAGGGTAGTTTTCATGTGTATCCCTTATAAACAACCATAGACATAGAAATAGAGTTTTCTTTTGATATATATATATATCATATGATATGTATATATATATTATATATATATACACTTATGCATATGTACACACACATAGTATAAACTATCTACCATTTTCAAGAACAAGTATAAAAAAGGTGACTTTTTGTCCATATTAAGTATAAACCTCCTTTACATAGTATATTAATTATATTTCATAATTTGGCACTTAATCCTGTTTTTCTCAAGCCTAAAATATGGCAAGAAATTTAAATACCTGTTTCTAAAAATTAGAATCTTAGCTTATTGTATTGTCAAAATGAAAGATGTGTATCATTCTATCCCCTAATAGAGGAAACCTGATATTTCATTTTTTTATTAATTAGACTTTCACTTTTTTTCCAGAATGCAGGCTTAAGGTGCAACCTGTTCCCAGAATCCTCAGTCAATTTTAAACTTCCTTGATTTTTCTTTTTAATCTAGTTTGTTTCTTCTATTGCATTAAGAACTGATTATGTTGCATAATCGTACATATGTATATAATTGTTGCATGATCGTAAATGTATCTTTTTTGTCCCCAAGGCTTATCACTAAGTCTGGCATAAAATACATGATTAATAAATACAGCTGGTACCAAAAAATGTATACACATTTTTAGTATGATGTTCACTCAAAAGATGGTGTTAATCAAATGAATGCTAGTGTCACCATGGGACAGGCAGGACAGTCAAAGAAAATGGCGGAAGCATAGTTGAGTGAACATCATACCACACATTGCTACCATAAATTAATTCAACTTTGGAAATCAATACATAGATAACATCTCTTAAAGTATGTATGCTTTTTTTTTTGGCATCCCCCGCATTTATTATTTTACATGTTGTATTTATCTTCACTGCTTTCTGGTTTATATTATTTGCATTTTTAAATTTCTACTTACCTCTCTAGGTAGTCAAGTCAGGTTTTGTGTTAATTATTTTTAATTTTCATTCTCCTTCCTTATTCGAACTATAATTATTATTTTTCTTTGACATCTGAGTCTATTTTTTTATCCACAGAATTAGCTAAATATGTTTAATCTAGACCAGTGAAAACACTACAAAATAAAATGAGAAATTTGTAATGCTTTCTTAAAGTAGTTGCTTATATATTTCTAAATCTGATGAATTTATGTCTTTCAGTTAAAACAACTTGGTCACAGTGTGGATAAAGTGGAGTTTATTGTGATGGGTGGAACGTTTATGGCCCTTCCAGAAGAATACAGAGATTATTTTATTCGAAATTTACATGATGCCTTATCAGGACATACTTCCAACAATATTTATGAGGCAGTCAAGTAAGAAATTCTCATTTTATCATAGTCTCAAAGTGGTTGTCAGTTTATCCTCCTAGCAATAACCTCTGAGAAATCCTTCTGCTCTGAACCTACATTCTTGTTTTTTGTAGTCTGTCCTATTTTGTTGGAAAGGATTATTTTCATCGAAATAATTATTTTAAAGAAAAACAAATATGGTCCACTATCAGTGTTCTCAAATAGATTCACAAAATATGATCTGTGGTCTTTTCAGTCTTGGGCTGGTCTAAACTACAGAAGTAGTTTTGATTAGCCTTGTTGAGTTTTCAACATACTGAACAGGAGGACTGAGGATACTCTTTACCTGAAACATTTTAAATAATAGATACTATTATTTAAAAACTTAATTTATTAGTAACTAATAACTATTATGTAATGTCTGTTTATGATTGGGATCTTATTCTGTCTTGTGCTACAATAACAAAATACCTGAGACTGGGTAATTTGTAAGTAACATAATTTTTTTGGCTCACAATTCTAAAGGTTGGGAAGTCCAATATCAAGGTGTTGGCATCTGACAAGGGGCTTCGTGCTGTGTCGTCACATGCTAGACAGAAAGAGAGGCAAAAGGGAGCCTCACTCATCTTTTTATAATGACATTAATCTCACCCATGAGTGCAGAGCCTGTATGGCCTAATCATCTCTCAAAGATTCCACCTCTTAATACTATTACAATGGCAATTAAATTTCAACATGAGTTTTGAAGGGGACAAACATTTAAGGCACAGCAGGATAATGTACTCATTCTGAATTATATTGACAAAATTATGCATTCTTTTGATACCTTGTATCTCAGTTTTTAGCAGGAAGAATAGTAAGATTTCATGTATAGTTCAATGACTTAAGAAGTGGAAGTCTTTAAATAGTTTTTGTGTTCAGAAGTTGCAGGAACATCTGGATAGTTACTAGTGTATTATTTCTCTTCCTAAATGCTTCTTGAGGGCCCATGAAGTACTATACACTGTTTTAGACACTGGGAACAACATGGTGAACAAGATAGATATTGTCTTTGCCCTTGTGGTGCTTACATTTTGCCAGTGTGACAAATCACAGTCACAGTGTGGATAAAGTGGAGTTTATTATGATGGGTGGAATGTTATTGTGGTGGGTGGAAGTGCTGTGATGGAAGTAGACTGCTGTGATAAAGAAAGAGGGTTGTTCTCTAGACAAATTGGTGACATTGAAGCTGAGACCTGACATATAAGGAGGAGTGTCAGGCCAGAGCAGAAAGGATAAGATAAAGGCACTGGGATGGGAAATAGCTTGGGGATTCTAAGAACAGAGAGGAAGCCAGTGTGGTTAGATCCAAATGACAAAGAAGAGAACATCATGAGATGAGGTTGAAGTGTTAGGTAAGGGCCAGATTGTACATGCCTTTGAGGAGTTGAGATTTCATTTTAAATAAGACCACATTCATTCCATTTTCTGGCAGACATAAATTTGGAGATTGTTATGGTCGATCCAATAAATCGACTGCTTAAAAATAAATAAATAGTAGCAGTAGGATATAGATGAATGGTTTTAAGCAAGGAAGTGACACGTTCTAGTTACCAGGTCAAGTCATTCTGGCTGCTGCCTGACAAGTGGATTAGAGGCGTACAAGGGGGACAGTGGGACAGCATATAGGGCGGCAGTGGTGATGAAGAGAGGATTGGGTTGGGGGTAAGAAAGGGGAAGGAGTCAAGCCTGACATGCAGGTTCTGGCTGTCAGAAACAGTAGGGGGGCAGTGCTGTGTGCTGAGATGGAAAAGGCAGCGGGAAGAGGGGCCTGTGTGGAAGGTCTGGCAGCTAAGAGAGAGTGTGTGTATAGAAACCTGCTTTTGTTTGATTGACAGTTGAATTCTGTTTCCCTGAATCTAGATTTGTAGCAGTGTGACCTCCTTTTCCTTCAGGGACTTTGGTGTCAGATGAGATGGTGACTGTGTTTTTACTGCTCATTCAAAACCTTGATCAGTTGTAGACTTGAGTCATGCTTAGTAAAACACTGGAGACTTCAAACTTTAGAGGAATAATGATGTAATCCAACCCATTCCTCTTAATAATACTGAAACCTCAAACTATACTTATATAAAATGTGATTAGAGGAAACACACCCTTAATTAGTTCAAGGCCACAAGACAGTGGAATGGCAGCAGTATTTCAGAGGGTTACTGACTAAAGTTCATTCAACTTTGAAAATTTTCTGGCAGGTGATCTATCAAGACAATTAAATTTTTCTGTGCTCACTTTGGCAGCACATACTAAAATTGGAACGAGACAGAGAAGATTAGCATGGCCCTGCGCAAGGTGGACACGCATATTTGTGAAGCGTTCCATATTTTTGCATCCCTTCTTGATAAAAAACCCTCAAACACCTAGGTATAGAAGGAACATACCTCAAAATAGTAAGCGCCATCTACGACAAACCCACAGCTAACATATTGCTAAATGGACAGAAACTAGAAACATTTCCCCTGAAAACTGGAACAAGACAAGGCTGCCTACTCTTACCCATCTTGTTCAATATTGTGCTGGAAGTCTTAGCTTGGGCAATTAGACAAGAGAAGGAAATCAGGGGTATCCAAATAGGAAAAGAGGAAGTCAAGTTATCCTTCTTTGCTGATGATGTGATCCTGTGCCTTGAAAATCCAAGAGAATCTGTCAAAAACCTGCTTGCACTGATAAAGAACTTTGACAAAATCTCAGGGTACAAAATAAATGTGCAAAAGACAGTTGCATTTCTATATACCAACAACAAGCAGGCAGAGACCCAAATAAAAAGTACAATCCCATTTACAGTAGCCACCAGAAAAATGGTTGGCATCTTCCTAACCAGAGAAGTGAAAGACCTTTACAATGAGAATTACAAAACACTACTCAAAGAAATCCAAAAAGACACAAACAAATGGAAAAATATTCCATGCTCATGGATAGGAAGAATCAACATTGTTGAGATGTCCATCCTACCAAAAGCAATCTACAGATTCAACGCAATACCCATTAAGTTACCAACATCATTCTTCTCAGACCTGGAAATGACAATACAGAAATTCATGTGGAAATATAAATGTCCACGAATAGCCAAAACAATCCTTAGCAAAAGAAACAAAGCAGGAGGTGTCATGCTTCCAGACTTCAAACTTTACTATAACCCTACAGTAATCAAAACAGCCTGGTATTGGTGCAAGAACAGGCACATAGACCAATGGAACAGGATGGAGATTCTGGAAGCAAAGCCTCAATTCCTCAACCAACTCATCTTTGACAAAGCCTCCAACAACAACCGCTGGGGAGAGGAGAACCTATTCAGTAAATGGTGCTGGGAAAACTGGCCAACCACATGCAGAAGATTGAAACAGGACCCCTACCTATCACCATACACAAAAATTAACTCTAAATGGATCAAAGACCTAAATGTAAAACCTCAAACTATAAAAATCTTAGAAAGCGCAGGAGACACCCTTATGGAAATTGGAACTGGGAACCAATTCCTATTCAGAACCCTAAAGGCCAATACCTTAAGAAATAAGATAAACAAGTGGAACCTCATCAAATTAACAAGCTTCTACAAAGCAAAAGAAACCTTCAAGAGAGCAGGGAGACAGCCCACAGAATGGGAAAACATATTTGCCAACTGTATATCTGACAAAGGTCTAACATCTATGATATACAAGGAACTCAAATGCGCCGAAAGGAAAAAAACAAACTTTTAAAAAGTGCCCCTTTTAAAAAGTGGGCAAATGACATGAATATACACTTCTCAAAAGAAGATATACAGGGAGCCAACAGACACATGAAAAAGTGCTCAGCCTCACTCATCAGAGAAATGCAAATCAAAACCACATCGAGATACCACCTAACCCCTGTAAGAATGGCCATCATTAATAAAACAAACAACAGATGCTGGTGAGGATGTGGAGAAAAAGGAACTCTTCTACACTGCTGGTGGGAATACAAACTAGTGCACCCTCTTTGGAAGATAATGTGGTGATTTCTGAACTAGTAATTGACCTTCCATATGACCCAGCAATTCCTCTATTGGGAATATACCCGGAGGAACTCAAATTATTCTACAAAAAAGATACCTGCATACGTATGTTTGTTGCAGCTCTGTTCACAATAGCAAAAACATGGAACCAACTGTGTTGCCCATCAAAACTGAACTGGATTTTTAAAATGTGGTACATATATAGAATGGAATATTATGCAGCCATGAAGAAGGACAAATATATGAACTTTGCAGCAACTTGGATGGATTTGGAGTCAATCATACTCAATGATCTATCACAGAAACAAAAAACTGAGCTTCATATGTTCTCACTCATAAGCTGACCTTGAGCAATTATAATGCTATAAGAAAGTGATTGGCAGTAGTGGGAAACTGTCGGGGGGCCAGGGGGGCAAGTAAGACTGGCAGTTGAGGGAAACTGCTAGGGGAAGGAGGGGCATACCTCATCAGCAAGGGTACCTGCATGATCAGTGTTTATATACCTAACCCTGAATTGTACCCCATATCTTTATAATAAATAATAATTAAAAAAATTTTTTTTCCACCCAAGCTTATGTGTTCCTTTCTCAGTACAGGTATTCTTATGTTGAAGACTTTGCATATTAAGTGGAATTGAGCTATAAGATTTGCCACTACTCCCCCATAAAGTTTGCCACTAAGCATTTCACAGCCTGCAGTTTGGGTCCCCTGGGTTATTTGAAGCGGCCAACTGAGATCTGTGTAATTAATTTTTCGGATTCAGCTAGTTTGACATTTCATCATTGGAAACTTGAAAAATGTTGCCTTATTTTTTGTGTAACATTTTAACTTTATTTTTGCAGAAATGCTTTAATGCCTAGTGGTGTTTGAATGTACATTGTCTGGTGTTGGGGTGCAAATGGGGTTATGTATCACAACCAGTTAGCTTCGGATCACAGTGTGTTAGAAGAAACCTTTCAGAGAAGAAAGCCTCTTTCAGTAACAGGCTAGGCAAAGCAGCATTGTTTTGTTTCTGTTCTTGCATGTACCTCAAGAGGGCAACAAACACTTGACTTTCAGATAAAAATTTATACATGATTTGAGTTTTCATTGCAACAAATCTTATGAATGGCTCTTGGGGAAATAATACAAGTACAATCTGGGAGCCATAAACCCATAACTGTTACCCTGAATTCTGCCAACCCACACTTTACATGTTCTGCTCTTTTCTCTTGGTCTGTATACTTTTATGAGATAATTGGGGGCGGGGGGGGGGGGTTG